>NC_091282.1:806956387-807256387 GCF_032444005.1 Ranitomeya imitator | reverse complement strand
TTCTTGTCTTTTCCAAAAGATGTAGGCTCAGATTCATCGGCATTTTATCAAAGTCACTTTTTGTTTTTGCAACTCCTCCGGAAACCTTACACCGGTGGTCCCCAACTCCAGGCCTCGAGGGCCGCCAACAGTGCAGGTTTTCAGGATTTCCTTAGTATTGCACAGGGGTTGGAATCATCACCTGTGCAGATGATCGTATTACCACCGATGCAATACTAAAGAAATCCTGAAAACCTGCACTGTTGGCGGCCCTCGAGGCCTGGAGTTGGGGACCCCTGCCTTACACCAAGGAAGGACTGGAGTGAGATGTGCCGCCCCAAAAAAAACATTTGGTAAACTTTTACGGTACCTATTAAGAAAACATTTTAAGAGTATGTTCAAGTATTTTTTTCAATTTTGGACTGTCCAATCATGGCAGTTAAAGATGTTAAGCAGCCAAAATAAAAACATTGCCCAGGATACAGAATAAGGATAAATTCATTCTGCCACACTTACCTACCAGCATCCTCCTGGATCCAGCGAATGCTGCTCAGTGGTCTGCGCAAACACAGGAAGGGGTGATCTCACCGTTCCACCAGCAGCCATAGGGCTGCAGCCTGGGTTTGATGTTAACGAGGGGGTGGGATGGATTTACACGCTCCAAATTCACTTAAAGACACACGCCTCTTAATGAATCAGGAGTGCATGGCAAGTGGCATGGGCCTTGCCATTAACCTTACTCCAGTCCCTGATTTCTGGTGTAAGGAATGTCAGAGCTCATCATGACTAAATCAGTTGTGGCGTCATGCCCCAGCTTAGCCTTGTTTGGCAAAGTTGGGTTTAAATTGTGTCAGCTTTATTAAAGAAAAAAAAATTTAAATCAATGTGCAGAAACAAATTTTCAGCCATTTCTGGCTTGAGGTCCATTTTTACCACCAGTATAGCATCTCGTTTGGAGAATAATATACTGTATTTTTCAAGCTTCTCCTACCCATTAAAGGGAATCGGTCAGTGAGAAGGATAAAGAAGGATGCATCCTTTGAAACGATTTGGTGAAAGCTTTCTGCATTATGAACTAATCCCCCAGTGAGTGATGTAATTCTGGGAAGGCATACTTTACTACACCTTCTACGAAGAGCGTGTGCCAACTCTACCGGCCGGCGCGCTGCACAGGCACTTTGTACACCTATCCTCCTTTAACTACAATTGCCCATCTTCCACATGCCATGAGAGCAGCTACCGACAGGCGAAACTTGACTACTGCCATTTTGGAGCACTAGTATAAGTTGTATATCTATCCAATTTAGATGGGACATTTATTATTATACTTACCTATACTATATGAGCAGGATTTAATGCAGGAGCATTCGGTCAATGATATCAAATGCATGTTTAGTGTGGCTTGCTTTATTGTGTGCATTTTCTTGTTTCTCTAGCAAGTGTAGCAGATCGCTTGCTGCCTACTGCAGCTGTGTGTACCTGAGGGTGGAAGCGCCATTATATTTGTACTTTCAAAACCTAAAAAATAAAAAAAAAACTATAAACTATATAAATCTGGTATCCTTGTAAATGTAGTGACTTGAACAATAAAGACTAATCACTTACACCACAAGGTGAATGGAGTAAAAAAAAAAAAAAACAATTCTTCACCTGCTGTTGATTTGTCCATTTTAATTCCCAAAGATAGCAGTAAGGTTCGGTGCACATTTATCCTGCGCTCTACACTGAGTGCTTACAGCGGCTGGGTCTACGAGTAAATCTTCAGACAAAACCCACAGCCTAACATTCCCCATAATGAGGAAGATGGAGACACTTTGGACTTTGACCTATCATCCAGTGGTGTCAGTCTTTTCACGTGTACACAAAAGCGCTGTGGGACACAATTTTGTGCATCCCTGAAAAGAAGAACGCTGAATAAAAGCCAAACAGTCTGGAGTAACTCTGCTGCATCATTATAGTGTAAACGTATTAACGAAATACCCTGTATTTTTTCATTTTTTGACTAGCACTTGCTTATTTACAGTGACTTTTTTACAACAGAGTATTTTTTTTTACCTCTCTGTGCGCTTTTGTGTCTTCAAGTTCTTTGGTGGTGTGAACAGGTTTCTACAGACTTGTTCACTGTGCAAGTAGCCCATGTGTTTTTGGTTTTTGATATGTATCCACCAGGGTTTTACATTTAATCACGTGTTTAAGAGGTTTCAATGGAAACCAGGATTTAAGGGCTCAGCGTAGAACACAGGATAAATGTTAACTGATCCAAAATGTTCTGTACCTCAAAATGCCACCTATAAATGCTTCAAATAAACCCACAAAAAAAAAAAAGTCCCCACTCAGATTTGTCATCTGTTAACAAAAATATAGAGGGTGTCCGTATTACTGGTAGCACAAGGGTTCTGGAAAAGTGCCATGGCTCCCCCCAAAAAAAATTCAGGAGAAATCTGAGCTCCAAAACGCATATGCCCACCTTCCTTCTGAGCCTCACAAAGTACCTAAACCATGGGTTAGCCTCCACAAGCTTTCCATCTGATGTATTGGGCAATACAATGAACTGGGCTCTACAATGGTAGATTTTCAGTTTTCACTCTACAACTTTCATTGCGTCAATGTTTCTAGAAAACACCGATAAAGTCAAAATGATCACTACACCTTTTCAAAATCGGGTCACTTTTGAGGTGGGTTTCTGCTGTTCTGGCACTTAAGGGCTCTGTAATTGGAGTCTGCAAACTATTCTATCTACCCTGCAGAAGTGTAATAGCCCTCCTTCCCTCCCAAGTCTTGCAGTGTGGCCAATCAATACTTTACAGCCACATATGGGGTATTGCCACGTTAATGAAAAATTGTGCAACAAATTACGGGGACATTTTTTATTTTACCTATTTCCCCTTGTGAAAAGAAAACTCTTGGGCTAATACACTACTTTAGTGATAAAAAAGTAATTATTATTTATTCACCACCCAGTGGTATAAACTTCTGTGACACCTATGGCATTATATACTCACTGCATCACTAGATACATTCACTATTGGATGCAGTTTGTAAAATGTGGTCACTTATAGACGGTTCTGCTTTTCTGGCACCTCAGGGGCTCAGCCAATGTGACGTGGCACCCACAAACCATTCCAGCAAAAATCTGCAAATGCCGCTTCTTCTCCTCCGAGCTTTGCACTGTGCCTGGAAAGTAGTTTCCGACAGCATAGGGTGTATTGCAATACTGAGGATAAATGTGTCACAATTTATGTGGTGCATTTATCTTCATTTATCTTGATAATTAAAAACTTGCGACTAAAACATTTGTGGTAAAAATTTATTTTCTAGTATAACATTTTGTGATATGACTGTACAGTCAATATGATCACTACACCCCTAGATGAATTAATTGAGAGTTTCAACTGGTAAAATGGGGTCACTTATGGAGGTTTCTGCTGTTTTGACACCTCCTCAGGGGCTCTATCAATGTGACATAGCACTTGCAAATCATTAAAGCAAAATCTGCACTTCAAAATGGCGCTCATTCCCTTTTGATCTTCTCTATGACTAGAGGCGCACACAGCACCAGAAACACATCAGTGTTTTCTCTATTACCAGCATGTGGATTTAAATTGTTAGATATTTATGGAATCAAATTTGAAGATTTGATCTATTTTTTGAACGTGCCAATTAACTTAATTTTCATTGAATACGTTTCCGACCACATCCAGAATATTAGTATACTCCGGTGAATTTGCTTAACAAATTGTGTAGTCCATTTGCTTCTGTTACCCTTTTGAAAATGAAAAATTTGGGGCTAAAGCAATAATTTTGTGGGGGGGAAAAAAACACTTAATTTTTCATTTTTTACTGCTTCAATGTTTTAACCCTTTAACGACCTTGGGATTTTCCATTTTCGCTCCCCTTCTTCCCAGAGCCATAACTTTTAATAATTTTTCAATTAATATGTCCGTATGAGTGCTTGTTTTTTGCGTGAGGAGTTGTACTTTTGAAAGACACCATTGATTTTACCATATAGTATATCGGAATACAGGAATAAGATTCCAAGTGTGATTGACGAAATAGCAAAAAAAAAAAAAAAAAAAAAATGCAGTTCTGACGAAATAGCAAAAAAAAAAAAAAATGCAGTTCCACAATTTCTTTTTTATATAGCATGTTCACCAAATGCTAAAACTGACCTTCCGTTATGATTCCCCAGGTCATTACGGGTTCACAGACACCAAACATGTATAAGATTCTTTTTTATTTAAGTGATGAAAAGGAAACAACAAAGTTTGTAAAACAAAAAGAAATAAAATAAATTGCGCTATTTTCTGAGACTCTTAGCGTCTCCATTTTTCAGGATCTGGGGCTGGGTGAGGGCTTATTTTTTGTGCGCTGGTGACTTTTGAATCAATACCATTTTGGGGTAGGTACAATGTTTTGATCACCTGTAATTGCACGGCTTCTGCATAATTAGGCGTTTTGATTTCTTTCGTTACGCAGTTAACCCCGATCGGGTTACTTATTTTATTATTTTGATAGAACAGATGCTTCTGAATGTGGCATTACCAAATATGTGAATTTTTAACTTTTTTTTGTTTTTTTGAATGGAGCAAAAATAGGTATTAGACCTAGTGGTAATTATGTTGCAAGGAGTACATCCTGATAGCACCTGAGAGGTTAAAAAGCCATTCCCTCCCATCTCCCTCAGTGCTTTTCCAAGTACCACACCAGGATTGATGCAATTAAACGATTTTATTACATTCCCATATCATATTAAGACATCATGGAAACAAAAACACTATGAGGGAGGGAACTATCCATGCTGTCAGAATGGACTCCTGTAAACATAATTACCCATAGGTCTAAAGCTACTTTCACACTAGCGCACCGACGCACTGCGACGGGCCGAGTACGACGCTAGTATGAAAGTAGCCTAATACATATTTTCCAGAACATCAATCCTGACAGCACCATAGAGAATACCAAAGTACCTCCTCTGGGTGGGACCACTGCCTGGAGAACTTTTCTCCCAAAAGCAGTCTGTTGACCCGACAACACATGCAATTTATAATGTTTACAAAATGTATTTAATCTGGCCCAGGTTGCAGCCCTAGAAATTTGCTTGACTGACGACAACGCCTTCTCAGCCCAGTAGGTGGAAACTGCTCTAGTCGAGTGGGCTTTTAGGCCTTCTGGAGGGGCAATCCCTTCTAAACCGTACACCAGGGATCTTGCCAAAATGGTCCATCTCGCAATAGTGGATCTGGAAGCTTTCTTCCCTCTATTTATGCCCCCATATAAAATAAACAGATTAGAATCTTCCCTCCACCTCAGAGTGGCATTTAAGTACTCAATGACTGCCTGTAATATCCAACGTGTGAAACACACTTTCCGATTTGTCGGATTCTCACAAAAAGAAGGTAAGATTATCTCTTGGCTTAGGTTTTGAGCTAATACTACTTTTGGTAAAAAAGCAGGAACTAATTTAAAGGACTATATGATCGTCCAAATTCTGGAGATATGGTTCCCGTGTGGAAAGGGCCTGGATCTCCCTACCATTTATTGCGGTAGTAATGGTCACTAAAAGCACCGTCTTAATGGTCTGACACGAAATGGTCATGCTTTCCCCAAGCACATAAGGGTCTTTACAAAAGGGCTCTAAGGACTAGGTTCAAATCCCACGGGGGGCAACGACCGCCTTATAGTAGGTCTTAACCTCTGTATTGCCTTAACAAACCTAGCTACCCATTGGTGAGAAGCCAACGGATGGATGATCACAGAATATGCTCAAGGCTGATATCTGGACCTTAAGAGTACTTGGTCTAAGACCCTTGTTAAATTCAGCCTGAAGAAAATCCAAAATCTTTGGAATATCAGACCTGCTGGTGACTATATCGAAACTGCCACATTCCGAACAGATCCTCTTCCAGATCTGATTATAGATTGCCAAGGTGACTGGCTTTTTACTAGCTTGAATTGTAGTAATAATCTGGTCAGATAGCCTTTAGGATCTTCCTCTCAGGATCCAAGTCGATAGATGGAGTCTTTCCAGGTTGCGATGAAAGACTGGGCCTTGATGAATTACCTCTCTCCCCGGGAAATTAGAACAGGATCTTCCGGGGCCATAGCCTTTAGTATCGGGAACCAACTTTCTTTTTGGCCAAAACGGAACTATCAGAAGCACCTTCGCTTGATCCTCCTGAATCTTCCTGAGCACTCTTGGAATAAGTGCTACCAGGAGAAAGGCATATGCCAGTGTCCAGCTCCACTTCTGACTTGGCCCCTTCTGGATTGTCCGTGGGACTCTGGGAGTAAAATCAGATGACCTTTGAGTTCTTTCTTGTTGCAAACAGGTCTATCTGAGGTGTACCCCAAAGTTGGCATAACTGCTAGAATACTTCCTTGTTCAGTTCCAACTCTGTAGGCCAGATCTTCTGTCTGATCAAATAATCTGCCACAACGTTCTGTGATCCTTTCAGATGAACCGCCAAAACCGAAAAGACTGTTTTCTCTGCCCGGAAAAATATTTTTGATGACAGATCTTGAAGGGCACAGTGTCTTGGGCCACCTTGGTGGCACAAGGAGGACAGAGTCTTTATGTTTTCTGACAAGAGCTGTCCCTCTAACAATGATTGATTTCTTCTTAGGGCCTCCCACACAGCATAAAGCTCCCTGTAGTTTGACTATTGGGACTGGATCTTCAATGGCCACTTGCCCTGAAGTATTCTCCCTTGCAGATGCACACCCCATCCTTCCTTGCTGACATTCACAGTGAGCACTACACAAGGGGAAAAAGTCCATGGTATGTCTAAGTAAAGACTTCCTGGAATAGTCCACCAGAGTAGTGACCTCCTTACTGCAGGGGATAAGCACATTCCTCTGTCGAGCGATATCTTGCGCTGGTCCCAGACGGATACAATCGCCCTCTGCAATACCCTTAAGTGGAACTGGGCCCACCGGACACAGGGAACACAAGCTGTTAGCAGACCTAGTATCTTCATCGCTGACCTGATCGAAGCCCGACGCCCCAGGAACAGCTGGATTCTGCTTTTCATGGTTTCTTGTTTCTCCCTTGGAAAGGACGTTCCCCCATCTGGAGTCTAACAGGACTCCCAGGAAGATTTTTCTGGTTCCCAGAACCAAGTCAGACTTCTTCCAACTGAGTACCCAACCTAGGTATTCCAACATTGATATAGTCTTCTCCTAGTAGGAAATAGTGCAAATATGGAATTATAATTATTCCCATGTTCCTTAGGCCACAATTTCTGACACCAACTTTGTAAAAACCTGGGGAGCCGAGGCTAGACCAAAGGGAACGTACTGGAAATGGAAGTGGCAGGTTTTTGAATTTTTGCTGCAAATCTTAAGAATGTCTGTGAAACAGGATGTATTAGCACCTGATAATACACACTCTTTAGCTCTAAGGTGCACATAACTGCGTCCCTGTTTATTAGGTGAACCGTTGACTTTATCGATTCTATTACGAATCTTTTGTACCTTATCCAGAAATACAATGGTTTCAGGTTCCTTATGGTGCAGGATTCGCCCGAGGTCTTCCAACAGAGGGACTGGTACTATAACGGCTGTGTCCACCAGTTCTCCTATGTCTGTGGCCACAAGAAAACCGGCGGACAGAGTACGGGGAGCAATAAACCTTTCGGGGGGCCTGCAAACTATAATGTACCCCTCTGCAATGGTCCTAAGAGTTCATTAGTCCTGGGTATTATGGCGCAACTTTCCACGATCTGTCTGAGTCCCCCCCCTCCCCCTCCCCCAATAAGAATGGCACCATTGCCTCCTTGATCATGAGCTTGACCCAAAGAGGGAGCCTCTACCTTTCCCCCCTTTTTGGTAATTCCATCTATTTGATCTCCCTTGGCTTCTAATCGGACTGCCTCTGAGATGGCCCTGGTCTCTGAAAGGACTGAATCCTCCTAGACCTATCCTCAGGGAAACCCTTCTTTTTATCCAATGCTTTTTCTAAAATTTCATCCAAGGCCGGCCCAAACACCCTCAACCCTGAGAAGGGAATGGAGCATAATTTATTCATAGAGGGGTTGTCCCCTGACCAGGTCTTAATCCTGATGGCCCTGCGTGCCACATTAGACAAACAATTATTTCTGGCTGCGACCCTAACTGACTTAGCGGAAGTATCTGCCAAAAATGCCGTGGCCGACTTCATGAAAAGGAAGGAAGCTAAGATATCCTCTCTAGGAGTCTTATTACTCAAAAGCTCCTCTAGTTGTCCAATCCACAAAAACATGGACCAAGCAACTGAAGAGTTGGCTATATTTGTTTTAATCAACACCGCTGATGTTTCCCAGGCCCTCTTCAGCAGATTATCCGCCTTTCTGTCCATGGGGTCTCTCAGGCTCAAGGAGTCCTCAAACGGTGTAGACGTTTTCTTAGCTACCTTTGCCACGGGTACGTCAATCTTGGGGATCTCATCACATATCTTAAAGTATTCTGGCTCAAAAAGCAAACAAATTTTAAAGTCCCGGGGTATCACCAAACGTTTCTCCTTGTCCTCCCACTATCATAGCCCGGATAAGGTCATCTACCGGGAACACCGATTGTTTCTGGGATCTGAGACCCCCAAACATCTCCTTCTGGACTAACTGTGGTTTTGGGGCTTCCTCCACCTGCATTGTGCTTCTGACCACTTGAACGAGCTTGTCAGTGTCCTCAGAGGCAAAAAAAATATCTCTTGCCCCGGTCTAGATTCTCTGGCACTACTTCCCCTACCTCATCCTGATCTGATCCCAGGAAATGGAGCTCTTCCTCTGAGCTTAACTCCATCTCCCATCAAGGTCTTTTAGCCCTTGGACCTGGATTAGTAGATTGTGGCAGGTTGAGGCTAGACATAGAGGCCTGGACCGTCTCTTGGATCATGGACCTCATCTCAGACAGAAGGGATGGCTGCTCTTCACAATTTTGGTGGTGCAGCCTTCACAGAGTAATTTCCCATATGCCTCAGGTAACTTTACATTACACACAGGACATCGATTGAAATTTACAGAGGTTTTACCTGACCTCTTCTTAGGTGTAGCGAAAGCAATGGCAATCAGCATAAAGAGAAGGGAAATAATCATACTGATGACTACAAAATGGAACAGTATCAATCACACTTATCAAGCAGTCTTAATCTCCACTGCCTGCTTCCTCCATAATGCCTGAATGCATGCAGAGTATCCCCAGAAATCTAGGCAATGATTTTACTACGCGTCTCCTTAATACTTCTGCGTTCCACCGTGGAACGCACCCCAACACCGGAAGTCAGGCGCATCCATGATGCCACCAGATGTGTGTGGGCTGCTCAAACCGCACGTCTCCCGATGCCGGGAGCCCTTCAAGGGAGGGAAGCAGCTCAATCCAGGAGACCTCCATTCTACTGGTCTCTGTGGCCGAGGGACTCCCCACTGGAGAGTGTCGGCCGTGGGCCTCTTGACAGGGAGAAGGATTAGCTGTACCGCTCGATCCCCCTGAGCCCATCTGGTAAGCTCCTGCTCTATTCTGCTCCTCTTGCGTGTCTATCCATGCAGGGACAGGAAAAATACTGAGGGAGATGGGTGGGAGGGGCCTTTTAACCTCTCGTGTGTTTCCTGTCCCTGTAAGGATTAGGAGGACGACCTCCATATTGCTGTCAGGATGGATGTCCAGGAAAAGGGGTTGATTTTCAATAGTCTCCTGAGAATTCTTGAAGCTGCAATCGTCTGATTGCTTGTCCTACACACGCTTGGCCGCGATCATGCGACATAGGTACCAATAGGCGGGGTTGGCAGCACGCTTCCGGAGTGAGCATGTTAAATGCCGCTGTCAGAGATTGATAGCGGAATTTAACATGTTATCAGCCGCTGGCGGATCACTATTTCACTTGCTGCTGTTAGGCGCATAGGACAGCTGATCATTGATTCCCAGAGGCCTGTAGTTTCCTCAAAGGGGTTACTTGATTGGGGTAACTGTTGCTCTGGCATTATGAGGCTCCGCAAATGGAGTCCGCAAACTATTCAAGAAAAAGCTGCACTCAAAAGGTCAAATAGCGCTCCTTGCCTTCCAAGCCCTGCTGTGTGCTTAAACTGTGGTTTTCCACCACATTTGGGGTATCAGTGTACTGAGGAGAAACTGCACAACAAATTACAAAAATTTGTAACTAAACATTTTTGTGGGAAAAAGTAAAAATTTTATTTTTTTTCTTCCACATTGTTTTAAATCCTGTAGTGCAAATAAAGAGTTAATAAAGTCCTTGAATGTGATTTTGAAGGGTGCAGTTTAAAAGGGCGTAACTTTTCGATATTTTTTCTCTAAAAGCCCCTCAGTCACTTTAAACGTGATGTGGTCCCTACAAAAAAATAGGGTTTTAACCCTTGTAACACTAACTTTTTTTGCGTGTGTTTCAAAAATGATGCTAATGCAAAGTAAACATATTGGAAATGTTATTTATTATAGCAATTTTTTCCAAAAAAATGTTAATTTAGTCCCAAAGTTTTAATTTTCACAAAGGTAACAGGAGAAAATAGATCACATACCGTATATACTCAAGTATAAGACGAGAATTTCAGCCCATTTTTTTAGGCTGAAATTGCCCCTCTCTGCTTATACTCGAGTCATTCCCAGGGGTCGGCAGAGGATGGGGAGCGGCAGCTGTCTAATCATACTCACCTGCTCCTGGCGCAGTCTATGCACATCCCTGGTTCTCCGGGCGCCGGCAGCTTCTTCCTGTATTGAGCGGTCACATGGTACTGCTCATTACAGTAATGAATATGGACCAGACTCCACTCCCATAGGGGTGGAGCAGCGCCAGGAGCAGGTTAGTATGACGGGGCAGTGCGCGATAATCACCTGTTCCTTGTTCCACCGTCGGGCGCACCACTCCGTCTTCCGCGTCCTCTGCAGTGACGCTCAGGTCAGAGGGCGCGATGACGCGATTAGTGTGCCTGAACAGTCAGTGCAGAGGATGCGGAAGACGCAGCTGCGCCCAGCGGTGGAACGTGGGACAGGTGACTATAGCAAGTGTCGGGGGCCTGAGCGACGAGAGGTGAGTATGTGATTTTTTTTTAATCGCAGCAACAGCATATGGGGCAAATGTGTCTATGGAGCATCTTATGGGGCCATAATCAGCATTTGTGCAGCATTCTATGGGGCTTAATATCTCTATGGAGCATCTTATGGGGCCATAATCAGCATTTATGGAGCATTATATGGGGCAAATGTCTCTATGGATCATCATATGGGGCCCATCATTAACTGTATGGAGCGTTATATGTGGCGTATTTTGTATGGAGCATCTTTTGGGGCCCATCATGAACTGTATGGAGCATTATATGGGGATCCTGATTCAATATGGATATTCAAAAACACTTAACCGACTGATATCTCAATTTTACTTTTATTGGTATCTATTTTTATTTTTGACGTTTACCGGTAGCTGCCGCATTTTCCACCCTAGGCTTATACTCAAGTCATTAAATTTTCCCAGTTTTTTGTGGCAAAATTAGGGGTCTCTTCTTATACTCGAGTATATATACGGTAATTTGTTGTGCAAGGTCTGAGAACAGGGATATCCCATAAATGTGCTCAGACACTCTTGTTAAGGTAAGCGGCACCGCTGGGAAAGGAAAGCGTGCCGTTTGATTTTTGGAGCACAAAATTGTCCAGAATAGACTGTGGATGCAGTGTCGCATTGGGAGAGCCACCAAGGTTGCAGAACTGCAGAAACATCCACAAGTGGCCCCATTTTGGAAACTACACCCGTCAGAGAATTCCACTAGAGGTGTAGTGAGCATTTTAAACCCACAAGCATTTCATACAATTGTATAAAATTGGGCTGTGAAAATGAAAAGTTTGATTTTTTTACACTAAATTGTTATTTTAGCCCCAAGTTTTAAATTTTTTAAACGGCCAATAATATAAAATGGAGTACAAAAGTTGTTACACTAGGTCTTTAGTACCGCAATGCCCCATATGTCATCATAAACTAATTTCTACTGTAGGCACAGTGCAAAGCTCAGAAGGGAAGGAGTGCCATATTGAAGTGCAGATTTTCCTGGAATGATCTGAGGGTGCCAAGTCACATTGGCAGAGCCCCCTGAGGTGTCAAAAAAGCTGATCGCCCTCATAATTGACTCCATTAAACAAATTAAACCTTGTAATGAATTAATCTAGTGTTACAGTGCACATACCATTGTAGTGCCCAGCTCATGCTTATGGATATATGCATAAATTAGGTGGGCTCCTCGTTACAGAAATGACCAACATGTGGACTCTAACTGCAGTTTAGGCACACTGTGGGGCTCAGAAGGGAGAGGGGGTGCATTTGGAAACACAGATTTCACAGGATTTCTTTTTCCAGAACCTTTTTGCTACCAGTAATGTGGAAACTCCCTATATTTCAGTTACTAGATGATGAGCCTGAGTGGGGACTTGTTTTTCGCAGGGTGAGTTGAAGCTTTTACTGGTGGTATTTTGGGGTACAGAACAATTTGGAACAGTTCACATTTATCATGTGCTTTACGCTGAGCGCTTAAATTGGGGTTTCCATCTAAATCTTTGAATGAATTGATTCAGATGAAACCCCCGGTGGTTCCATTCACTAGTGAGGCTGCAGAGATACTCTGGATTTTATAGAAAAACAAATTTTTTTTCCTCACTATATTGTGAGAGCTATAGCTTTTTATTTTTCAACTGATGGAGCTTTATGGCGGCAAAACGATGTTTTCAGCAATAACATTTTTATTTAAGTCTTTGCCTCGTGTTTTATTCCACTTTTTGTTCAGTGGCATGATGAAAAAACTTTTTTTTTTTTTTTTTTTTTTTACAGCGCTCACTGTAGGTCTTAACTAGTGTGACAGTTTTACAGATCGGATTGTTCTAGATGTTACCAAATGTGTGTACTTTTTTTTTTACATAACTACGTGTATTTATTGGTAATATTTTTTGTTCTTTATTTTGTTTTTTTAAACACTTAAGTTTCTTAACTTTTTATTTATTTTAACTTCATCCCTGCAATGCATGAAACCTGTGAGATTACACAGGCAGAATGCCTATTAGACCCTGACTATGGCTGGGTCTGACAGGACACAATACCTGGCATACCAGGAGGTGATTGTTTGATCTCCAGGTGCCATGACAATCATCGCCTCCCTGTGATTTCGTTGCAGGGGTGTCGATGGGGTTGAGAGGGGGAGTCAACTTCCTCTCACAGACTTCCTAATGCCACCATCGCTATCAATCGCGGCATCTGGAAAGCTAATCAGCCAGGGGCAGTGCGTGCACTGGCGATCAGCAGCATCAAGCTCCTGGTGGTAATCACGCAGTGAAGTGCTGATATTTCACAGTCACTCAAATTGGTCCCTGAATGTCTAGCCGTGCTGATCACTCACTGACAGCGTAAAGACTTGATATTCATGATGTGGAAACTGACAGCCGTTCGTGAAGTGCTATACATGTCACTGGTCGTTAAATCAGAAAGATACTAGTGTAAAATACATTTTTTACCAACCTGAGGATCCTTGGGGCTTGGAGCTTTGTGGTATCACATTGAAAGATTTCTGATTAACAGAATTGCCATATCCACCATTTTGCTCTAGAAGCTATTAGTACAAAGAAAAACGTTAAGGTTGTTTTTTTGCCATCAAATGGGCATTAAAATATTAGTTACAGTTCAAATGCAAAACCTATGCATTTCACAAAGCATTTCCAAACTTATTTTAGGCAGTAAAAAGCTAAAATGACAGTAACAATTTTTTTTTTTTTTAAATCCTAGGTACCATCATTTCTTTAAAGTAAACTGAAATGGGACGTGGCTATATTCTTGGACTCAGCAGATATGTTAATTCATCAAAAGAAAACAAGATTTAATTTACAATCAGATACTGGTATTAGTTATCTTTATAATTTTTACTGCCTTTATTTCATTTAATATATCTATAATAATCTAGTTTTATAAAAGTTTTAACCATATACAGTTCATGTTATAAGTGGATAAATGTGTAAAAAAAAACTAATTGTTAAATTAGGAGCGGACATCCACTCATATCATCTTCCATCCACTCATATCATCATAATTATAATTGTTTGACTAAAAACCAAAGTATATACAATCAATTTAAAGACATAAATAAATGCAATTACCGTAATTTAACAATCAACTACGGTAATTTCTCTCGGAAAATGGGAGAATAAATAGTGGAAATCTCCTAATAATTTCTTGCGCCTATGTAATAACAATATAACAACATATAAACATATCACTGGGAAAAAAAAAAATCATTATATATTTTTTCCTATTTGCTGCTCCACCTCATAGCTCTACCTCTGCCGTCCCTTTCACTAAACATGATGGCTCTCTGGCTTAAGACACTAAAAAGGAGTTTATTGTAGACATCTAGAAGCAGATTTTAGGCGGGATTTTTTCTTTTTTTATCTTTACAACCCATTCATTTCCATTTTTTTATATATATATAAGGTACTTTTTAAAAAACAAATTAACACTTACACTTTTTAGGGTTTTTTTTATACAGTGTGTGTTAAAATTTGTATGTAATTTAATACAGGTTTATCTTTGAACTTTTGACATACCATGTGGTTCTCTGGCGCGCCCCTATTTTTTCTCAAATATCAATGTGCCTATATAACTGTTCAAGTTCCTTTGTAATTTCAATGTAGTTATTTCCTGAGGACGAGGTTGGAGAACCTCGAAACGCGTAGATCCACACCACGGAATGAACAAATAATTTTATCTTATTCATTCTGTTATCCTTTGTGGGATTTTGGGTGTTTTAGGGGGTGGAGGGGCAAGGGTTTTTATGGAGTGCAATTGCACTAGTTTCTAGTTACGGTAATCATAAGGGTACTTAAAATGGTAAAAGTCAACGTCATTTGCACTTATTATGCTCTCCAAAAAAAAAAAAAAAAATGAGTTTAGAGGTCAAATTCATTTCTTGGAACATTCGGGGCCTGAAATATATACTTAAACATTGCATGCCTTTTAGAACTAATAGGAAAGCTAGCCCTACAGGAGACACATGACAAGTTTCAAATGTCCCATTGGTCTACAACATAGGTCTTGGAATGGATATAGCCAGCATTTTAAACATTGTAATTATTCAAGAGGAGTCAGCCTTTAGGTGCATAAGAATATCCCTTTTAAATACCGGTAGACTAAGATGACAAAGGTAGGTTTGTTGGAGTGTGCTGCACAATATTTCATTTTGAATGCATTATTCAGCTGATTTACATTTCTCCTCTTAAGAGAATTCTACAAAAACTTGCTATTTGGCAAATAAACCTTTAATATTTGTAACCCTGCCAAAGATACGCTCCCTGGGGTGATGACATTTTATCTCCTTTGGTCAGCTTTTTAGTGAATAAATATATGGAGGGAAAAGTTCCCATCCTTAACCCCAAAACCTGTTTTCACCTTCCTGAACAAGCCAATTTGTACAATTCTGACCACTGTCACTTTATGAGGTAATAACTCTGGAACGCTTTAACAGATCCAGCAGAGTCTGAGATTTTTTTATTCGTGACATACAGTGCCTACAAGTAGTATTCAACCCCCTGCAGATTTAGCAGGTTTACACATTTGGAATTAACTTGGCATTGTGACATTTGGACTGTAGATCAGCCTGGAAGTGTGAAATGCACTGCAGCAATAAAGAATGTTATTTCTTTGTTTATTTTTTTTTTAAATTGTGAAAAGTCTTTTCAGAGGGTCATTTATTATTCAACCCCTCAACCCACCAGAATTCTGTTTGGTTCCCCTAAAGTATTAAGAAGTAGTTCAGGCACAAAGAACAATGAGCTTCACATGTTTGGATTAATTACCGTATATACTCGAGTATAAGCAGAGATTTTCAGCCCAAATTTTTGGGCTGGAAGTGCCCCTCTCGGCTTATACTCGAGTCAAGGTGGGTGGCAGGGTCGGCGGGTGAGGGCGCTGAGGCATACTTACCTAGTCCCGGCGATCCTGGCGCTCCCTGCCGTCCCACGGTAACGGTGACCGCTGATAGAGAAAGAAGCTGCGTCACCGAAGACAGCTGTGACAGGCAGAGGGAGCCGGACGCCGGGACCAGGTAAGTATGTAATATTCACCTGTCCGCGTTCCAACCGCCGGGCGCCGCTCCATCTTCCCGGCGTCTGCGCTCTGACTGTTCAGGTCAGAGGGCGCGATGACGCATATAGTGTGCGCGGCGCCCTCTGCCTGATCAGTCAGAGCGGAGAGAGAGACGCCGGGACCGGACGCTGGGAGCTGCAATCAAGAGAGGTGAGTATGTGTTTTTTTTTTTTTTTTTATTGCAGCAGCAGCAGCAGCGGTGGCACAGATTTATGTGGAGCATCTATGGGACAAAAAGGACGGTGCAGAGCATTGTATATGGGGCACAGATATGGGGCAATAATGAACGGTGCCGAGCACAGTATGGGGCAGAGCTATGGGACAATATGAACGGTGCAGAGCACTATATGGGGCACAGCTATGGGACAAAATGAACGGTGCAGAGCATTGTATATGGGGCACAGATATGGGGCAATAATGAACGGTGCCGAGCACAGTATGGGGCACAGATATGGGACAAAATGAACGGTGCAGAGCACAGTATGGGGCACAGCTATGGGACAAAATGAACGGTGCAGAGCACTATATGGGGCACAGCTATGGGGAAATATGAACGGTACAGAGCACTATATGGCACAGCAATGGGGAAATAATGAACTATTTTTATTTTTGAAATTCACCGGTAAATGCTGCATTTCCACCCTAGGCTTATACTCGAGTCAATAAGTTTTCCCAGTTTTTTGTGGCAAAATTAGGGGGGTCGGCTTATACTCGGGTCGGCTTATACTCGAGTATATACGGTATCTCTTTTTCCAGCCTTTTTTGACTATTTAAGACCCTCCCCAAACTTGTGAACAGCACTCATACATGGTCAACATGGGAAAGACAAAGGAGCATTCCAAGGCCATCAGAGACAAGATCGTGGAGGGTCACAAGGCTGGCAAGGGGTACAAAACCCTTTCCAAGGAGTTGGGCCTACCTGTCTCCACTGTTGGGAGCATCATCCGGAACTGGAAGGCTTAGGCTTGGTTCCCATTGCGTTAATGGGACTGCGCTAACGGACAGCGTTGCACGGCGAAATTAACGCCGTGCAACGCGTCCGTTAGCGCGCCCATTCACGGCAATGGGAACGCGCAGCACTAGCACGTGCCATGTTCGGCACGCGCTAGCGACGCGCCGGTGTTTCCTGGCGCGCCGCGGACGCTGCTTGTAGCGTCCGAGGCGCGCCCGCGGTCCGTTCCCCGCTCTCGCAGATCGGGGATCTGCGAGAGCGGGGACGTTACCGCGACCCCAGGACAAGGCCACATTAAAAACATTGCGTAAGCGCAACCTGCTAGCGCTAGCGCTAAACGGGTTGCACTAACGCAAGGTGACCCTAGCCTTATGGAACTACTGTTAGCCTTCCACGGCCTGGACAGCCTTTGAAAGTTTCCTCCCGTGCCGAGGCCAGGCTTGTCCGAAGAGTCAAGGCTAACCCAAGGACAACAAGGAAGGAGCTCCGGGAAGATCTCATGGCAGTGGGGACATTGGTTTCAGTCAATACCATAAGTAACGTACTCCACCGCAATGGTCTCCGTTCCAGACGAGCCTGTAAGGTACCTTTACTTTCAAAGCGTCATGTCAAGGCTCGTCTACAGTTTGCTCATGATCACTTGGAGGACTCTGAGACTGACTGGTTCAAGGTTCTCTTGTCTGATGAGACCAAGATCGAGATCTTTGGTGCCAACCACACATGTGACGTTTGGAGACTGGATGGCACTGCATACGACCCTTAAGAATACCATCCCTACAGTCAAGCATGGTGGTGGCAGCATCATGCTGTGGGGCTGTTTCTCAGCCAAGGGGCCTGGCCATCTGGTTCGCATCCATGGGAAGATGGATAGCATGGCCTACCTGGAGATTTTGGCCAAGAACCTCCGCTCCTCCATCAAGGATCTTAAGATGGGTCGTCATTTCATCTTCCAACAAGACAACGACTCAAAGCACACAGCCAAGAAAACCAAGGCCTGGTTCAAGAGGCAAAAAATAAAGGTGTTGCAGTGGCCTAGTCAGTCTCCTGACCTTAACCCAATTGAAAACTTGTGGAAGGAGCTCAAGATTAAAGTCCACATGAGACACCCAAAGAACCTAGATAACTTGGAGAAGATCTGCATGGAGGAGTGGGCCAAGATAACTCCAGAGACCTGTGCCGGCCTGATCAGGTCTTATAAAAGACGATTATTAGCTGTAATTGCAAACAAAGGTTATTCCACAAAATATTAAACCTAGGGGTTGAATAATAATTGACCCACACTTTTATGTTTAAAATTTATAAAAATTTAACTGAGCAACAAAACTTTTTGGTTTGTAAGATTTATGCATCTGTTAATAAATCCTGCTCTTGTTTGAAGTTTGAAGGCTCTAACTTATTTGCATCTTATTAAACCTGCTAAATCTGCAGGGGGTTGAATACTACTTGTAGGCACTGTATTGTACTTCATCATAGTGGTAAAGTTAATTTGATATGACTTGCATTTATTTGTGAGAAAAATCGGAAATTTGGTGAAAATTTAACAATTTTCAAACTTTTTATTTCCATGCCCTTAAATCAGAGTCATGTAACACAACATAGTCAATAATAAATAAGATTTCCCACATGTCTACTTTACATCAGCACAATTATTTTTTTTGTTAAGAAGTTATAAGGGTTAAAAGTTGATCTACAATTTCTTATTTTTTCAATTTTTTTTTAGGGACCACCTCACATTTCAAGTGAGTTTGAGGGGCCTATGACATAAAATACTGAAAAGTGACACCATTCTAAAAACTGCACGGCTAAAGGTGTTTAAAACCACATTCATGAAGTGTATTAACCCTTCAGGTGCATCACAGGAATTAATGGAATATGGAAGGGAAAAATGAACATTTTAACTTTTTTCACAAAAATTTTCCTTTAGACCCAATTTTTTTTTTTTTACTTTCACAATGGTAACAGAAGAAAATGGACCATACTGTTTGTTGTGCAATTTCTCCCGAGATACCCCAAATGAAAGGAAAAACTACTGCTTTGGCGCACGGCAGGGCTCGGAAGGGAAGGAGTGCCCATTTGACTTTTCGAATGCAAAATTTGCTGGAATAAGTAGGGGACGCTATGTTGTGTTTGGAGAGCCCCTCATGTGCCTAAACAATGGAAACCCCCACAAGTGACTCCATTTTGGAAACTAAACCCCTCAAGGAATGTATCTAGATGTGCGGTGAGCCCCTTGAAACCCCAGTTGCTTTACAGAATTTTATAACCTTGAACTGTGAAAAAAAAAAAAACATTTTTTCCAACAAAAATGCCCCATATTTTACATTTTCATACTGGGAAATTAGTAAAAATGGCACAAAAATTTGTCCCACAATTTCTGTTGAATGTATAAATACCACATATGTGGCTGCACAGTACTGTTTAGCCACACGGCGAGACTCGGGAGGGACGGAGCGCTATTTGACTCTTGGAGCGCAGACTTTCCCAGAATAGTTTGCGGACTCAATATACAAAGCCCCTAAATGCTAGAAAAGCAGAATCCCCCCTCAAGTGACACTATTTTGGAAATTATACTCCTTTGGGAATTTATCTACAGGTGTAGTGACGATTTTGACTTCAAGGGTGTTTTCCAGAAACAAGTCGAAGAGGATGCTGCTGCGTGAAAATTACAAACAGCCATTGTAACGACGAGCAAGTTGAAGTGACCAATACGTTATGCCCAGCTCATGCTTCTGAAGACAGGCATTCGTAAATTAGACAGGCTCTCATCACTACAGAAATGCCAAACATGTGAGCACTAAATGTAGTTTAGACACCCTGGGGCATTTGGATTTGGGAGCTGAGAATTTGCTGAATTTCTTTTGGAGAGCGAGGAGCCATTTCACTTTTCCAGAGTCTTTATACTACCAGTAACATCGAAGCCCCCTATATTTCCATTGAGAGATGACGATCCTGGGTGGGGACTTGCTTTTTTTGTGGATTGAGTTAAAGTTTTTATTGGGAACATTTTGGGAACATTTTACATAACATTTAGGATCACATTTATTCTGAGGACTTTACTTTGGGGTTTCCATCTAAATCTTCGAGTGATGTGACAGATGAAAACCCCGAGGGATCCATTCACTAAAATAAGGCAGCAGAGTTTCTCTGGATTCTGTATGGTCTCTGTTCAGTCGTGTCCTTTTCAGAAGTGCACAAAACTGACATTGATCGCTCTTTTATGCTCGCCTAAAAACACAGACAACGCTGAATCACAGGTCCTATGGCGTCCACAGGGCCTCCATCTGCCTCATTATAGGAAATCATCCGCAATGGGTTCCATCTGAATCACGTATTGCAGACATTTACATGGAAACCCCGATGTAAGCGCTCAGAGCAAAGCAAAGGATAAATGTGCACCGAGCCTTACTGCAATCTTTGGAAGGCAGAATATTATAAATCAACAGCAGGTGAAGAATCGGGTTTTTTTTACGCCGTTTCTCATGTGGTGTAAGTGATTAGGCGACTTTATTCTTTGGTTTGGTGCGATTACAGCGATACCAGATTTATATTGGGTTTGTATGTTCAGCAGCGGTCATACAATAAAAGACACTTTTTATTGCAAAAACTAGTTTTATTTAGTCATATTTAGACAGCTATAATTTTCCGTATTTCAGCAGACAGGGTCATATGACAGCTTTTTTTTGCGGGATAAATTGAAGTTTTTATTGGTTCCATTTTCGGGCACATGACGACATTTTTTAATCGCTTTCTATTACGATTAATAGTAGGTAAAATGAACAAAATCCAGCAATGTGGGAATTGTTCTGAGGGGGGGTTATACTGCTTTTACACAAAAAATATTTTATAGAATAATTATTTTTGCATTCTTTATTCTGAGAGCCATAATTTTAATTTTTCCACTGACGGAGCTTGTTTTTTTGCGGGACACGGTTTCAGCTGTACCATTTTTATTTACATTTGTCTTTTTGATCGCATTTTTTTTTTTACACTTTTTGTTTGGCGGTATGATTGCTGATAAAGTATAGCTTTTTACTTCTTTTTATGGTGTTCGCTGAAGGGGTTAACTAATAACAGTTTTAGAAGTCGAGTCGTACCAAATGTGTACTTTTTGTTTAATGGTGTTTTTATTACATAAATATGGATTAATATATATTTTTTTCTTTATTTCGGGATTTTTTAATATATATTTTTACACTTTAGTAACTTTTTTACATTGTCCCAGGATGGGACATCATCCATACACTGACACAGCGTCTAACAGGCAGGAAAGGTGGTGTATCAGCTCCGGTTCTTGGCAGGTGCTCACAGGCCACCTTCCCTGTAGGACTCTTAAGGAACCCATGGCCATCTGGTGTCCCAGGGTCACCATGGAGACCATAGGCACAACGTGATACAAAGAGCGAGTGAACTCCCTCTATGATGCTCCTCAATGTCGCGGTCATGATTAACAGCGGCATCAGAGGGGTTAAATGTCCGCAATTGGTGCTGGCACCAATCATGGGCGCTTCTGCAGGGTGTCCACTTTCACAGAGCTCACACCTGCACCCGATCGCGGCAGCGCTCAGCGTGAGCCCGCGGCGCAGTACATACACGGTGGTTTGCGAGACCACCACTCCTGCTGAGCGGCATATATACGGCACATGTCGGAAAGTAGTTAAAACGGGTTTTCCCACTAAGAAAATAGGGATTTTTGTGTACTCACCGTAAAATCCTTTTCTCCGAGCCATTCATTGGGGGACACAGACCGTGCGGTGTATGCTGCTGCCACTAGGAGGCTGACACTAAGTGATACAAAGAAAGATAGCTCCTCCCCTGCAGTATACACCCTCCTGCTGGCTCTCAGCTAACCAGTTCGGTGCAAAAGCAGTAGGAGATCAATAACAATATATGAGCGTATAGCATGTCATATTATATATGAGAGTATAGCATGTCAGATTATAAAAAACAATCATAAGCTAATAACAGGGTGGGAGCTGTGTCCCCCAATGAATGGCTCGGAGAAAAGGATTTTACGGTGAGTACACAAAAATCCCTATTTCTCTTTCGCCTCATTGGGGGACACAGACCGTGGGACGTCCCAAAGCAGTCCCTGGGTGGGGACAACAATAGATCAGGCCCTGTGTAACCGCTACTTACAAGTGCGCCACCGCGGCCTGCAGAGTCCGCCTGCCCAGACTCACATCTGTGGAAGTGTGGGAATTCTAGTGCTTCAAGAATGCATGTGGACTGGACGAATCCGCAAGCTTGCAGGCGTGCCTTGCTGACGCCTGGTGCCTAGAACCCTTGATAGACAGGGAGATAGGCTGACATCTAGCACGGAAGGACTCCTGGATGGTGGAACGAATTCACCATGTTATCATGGTCGATGAAACGGCTAAACCCTTCCTGAAAATGTCAGGAAGCCTTCCTCTACCATCAGGAAGCCCAAATAAAACGTCCAACCTTCGGAAGGACGCCGTCCTCAAGACGTACCTACTCAGAGCACTCACTTCGTCCAGAATAACAGGATTTTTGGTTGCTTACCGTAAAATCTGTTTCTCGGAGCCTTCATTGGGGGACACAGGAACCATGGGTGTATGCTGCTGCCACTAGGAGGCTGACACTATGCAAATAAAAAAGTTAGCTCCTCCTCTGCAGTGTACACCCTACCGACAGGAAGTAGGATATTCAGTTAGTGAGAAAGCAGTAGGAGAAGCAACGTGTAAAAGAGAAAGAATAATAATATAATAATAATAAACTTTATATAGCGCCAACAAAATCCACGGCGCTTCACAGATTAACAGCTTCAAACACTCAGTGTTCAAAGAACCCAAACGTAGACAGTAAACAGCGCTGTTCAACTTGGGAGGGTGCTGTGTCCCCCAATGAAGGCTCCGAGAAACAGATTTTACGGTAAGCAACCAAAAATCCTGTTTTCTCTATCGCCTTTCATTGGGGGACACAGGAACCATGGGACGTCCCAAAGCAGTCCCTGGGGTGGGAAAAACAGACTTCCATCAGGTCCGAGGACTCACCACTGCCGCCTGCAGGATCCTTCTGCCCAGGCTGGAGTCCGCCGTAGTTCGGCGAAACGTGTGGATGGAAGACCAGGTTGCCGCTTTGCAAAGCTGTCGGCGAAAGCCCTGTGACGTACCGCACTGGAAGCGCCGACTGCCCGGGTAGAGTGAGCCTTCATCTCAGGAGGGGGCCCTCTGTGCTTGACCCGGTAAGCTTCCAAAATTGCCGTTCTGATCGAGCGAGCAATCGTCGCCTTGGAAACCGGCAGGCCTCTACGCACGCCATCAGGGATGGCGAAAAGAGAATCCATCTTTCGGAAAGCGGCCGTGCTAGCCAGGGAGATCCTCACTGCCCTGACGAGGTCCAGCCTGTTCAACGATCGCTCCAGAGGATGAGTCGGAGCTGGACAAAAGGAAGGTAGAACGAAGTCCTCGTTGAGGTGGAAAGATGAAAACCACCTCGAGAAAGGAAGGAAGGCGGAGGCCTGGGACCACCTTATCCTGGTGGAAAATCAAGAAAGGAGGTCGGCAGGAAATGGCAGTCAACTCAAAAACGCGGCGGATCGAAGAGATGGACCTCAGAAATGCCACCTTCCGAGATAGAACTGACAGGGAAAACTCCCTGAGAGGCTCAAAGGGGGGAACCCTTAAGAACAACCAACACAACCTTTAAATCCCATGAATCCACAGAGGCCCTGAACGGAGGGACAGCGTGGACTACTCCTTGAAGGAAGGTCTTAACCTGTGGCTGAGGAGATAAAGTCTTCTTAAAGGGAAGAAGAGCGCAGGAACCTGGCCCTTTTGGGAACTGAGAGCGAAGCCCGAATCCAGTCCTGCCTGAAGGAAAACCAAATGGAAGGCAGGGAAAAAGGACATAGGTTAAAAGCGGTTGGACTCGCATAAGCGAAAGTAAGCCTTCCAGGTACAATAGTAGATCCTGGAAGAAGACGAAGGCTTCCTAGCCTGGATTATAGTGTGACTCATCCGAGCCGAAAGGCCGGACGCTCTTAAAACAGTGGAGTCCACAGCCACGCCGTTAAACTGAGCGACCGATAATTCGGGTGGCAGATCGGACCCTGAGACAGCAGATCGGGTCTGTTTGGAAGGCACCAGGGGTGTCCGCGAGAAGATTGACGATGTCTGCAAACCAAGACCTCCTGGGCCAATCCGGGACGATCAGAATGACCGGCACCCATCCCGCCTTGATCTTTTTCGACAGCTTGGAAAGCAAGGGAAGGGGTGGGAACCGATAGGGGAGCAGGAACTGCGACCAAGGAATGGCCAAAATGTCAACACCACTGAGAGGATCACGGGACCCTGGGCCGACCCGAGGGACCTCCTGTTCAATCGGGATGCCATGAGGACCACCTCTGGAGTCCCCCATCGAAGAGCAATCCGACAGGAAACCTCCTGAAGTACCATTCCTCTGCCGCGAGGCCCTCGAAGCCGAGGAAGTCGGCGGCCTAAATGTCCACGCCGGGGACATGCACTGCGGAGCTCACCAGGACCGTTGCCTCTGTCCAAAGGAGGATCCTGGAATCTCGGCCGAGGCCAGAGAACGCCGAGTCCACCCCTGGTGGTAGACGTATGCCACTGCTGTGTCATTGTCTGTCGGGGTTCGAATTGGCAGGCTGCTGAGAATCCTTGCCCAGTGAAGGCAAGACCGAAAGATGATCCGGAACTCGAGAACATTGATCGGCAAAGAGGACTCCTGCGCCGACCAACAACCCTGAAAGAACAGGAGACAAAGCCCCGCGCCTCCGCCGAGCGGGCTGGCGTCCGTCGTCACCACCTGCCAGGGAACTGGAAGGAGGGATATGCTGAGAAGGATCTACTCTGGGATTAGAGAAGTGACCTCGGCCACCAGTCGAGGAACCATTTGACCCGGGAGAAAACCGGATCGGACGATGCAGGGAGAAGACAGACCTGTCCCCTGTGATAGAATAGCCTGCTGAAGATGTCTTGAATGAAACGGGCGAAGGG
The DNA here is from genome assembly GCF_032444005.1 of Ranitomeya imitator. Lineage (NCBI taxonomy): Eukaryota > Metazoa > Chordata > Amphibia > Anura > Dendrobatidae > Ranitomeya > Ranitomeya imitator. Next base: position 807,231,387 of record NC_091282.1, on the reverse strand, counting down.
AAAATTGCTTCCGATGTTGCAACCAACCTCCTTAGGGCCTTTAAGGCCCATCGGAAAGGAGGGGAGCCGAGAACCAAGCGAACTTCCTGACAAAGGAGGGATATCTTGTCTTCGGGAAGGAAGACTCTGGTCCGACAAGTGTCGAAGAACATGCCCGGAGATACGAGGCGCTGAACAAGACGGAACTTCTTCCTGTTGACGAGCCACCCGCAACGGTTAGAATGTCGGAAAAGATGGATAGACTTTCGGGAGCCTGAAACCGAAATTCCTGAGCCTCCATGGAAGCGATTACTGAACGAGGGGATATCGTCCTGAAGTGTCTACGACGAAACTTCTTGTTCAGCAAATTGAGATCCGGACTGGGACGAACCTTGTCGTTCTCTGTCAGTACAAAAAGATTCGAAGAGAAGCCTGTGAACCGTTCCTGTTCTGGGACGGGAACGATTACTCCGGGTTTAAGGAGGGAAACAATGGCAGTAAAGAATACCCGGGACTAGAGCGGGGTCTCTCGTAGGTTGGGATTTGAAGAAAACTATCCCAGGACCGTGAAATGAAGATTTTGTGTCTAGAGGTAACAGGTGCCCTGGCCCATGCGACCTCTGCTGAGGAGACCCAGACGTTCCTGAGGAACAGGAGACGGTTGCCCAGTCTGAGAAACGGACTGGGGTCTAGTCGTGGGTCATGCCTAGGTGGAACTTCCAGTCCTGGACCTGGAGAATCCACCTTAGGAGTAGCGGGCACGTCAGGAAAGAATGAGCCGAAGAATACCTTCTTCTCTTAACGTGCCTGTGGCCTCTGCAGTTGCGAAGAAGAATCTAATGCCGCAAAACTACGAGAAAGGTCGAAAAGACCAAAGTAGCCGCCTAAGGTGGAGAAGGGGACTGGTGCCACCAGTGGCGTCCTTAATAATTTGGTCCAGCTTGGAACCGAAAGGACGTGAACCTTGAAAAGGCAGGCTAGTGAGGGACTTCTTCGATGACTTGAGCCAAACAGTGCGACAGCTGGCAACGACATTACTGGGCGCCTGTGCGGCAGAAGACGCGACGTCCCGGGAACAAATCATTCCCTGGCATGAGTAATCTGGGTGGCAAGTTCCGCCAGCCGGTCTGACGGAGCTCCAGCTTGAATGCCCCAACGGAGTTGTTTAGCCCTTCAGATACAGACTTCGAAACCCATGAGGAAGCCAAAGCCGGGCATTGGGATGATGCGGCAGTTTCGAAAGCCGACTTCACGAAGGATTCCATGATGCCATCGATGGAATCTTTCAGAGCCGCCCACCGGACAGCGTAAGGACTGTGTTGGCGGCAAGTCTAGCAGCCGACGGATCCACAGGGGGAGAGGTCGTTCTCTAACGCCTCTCATTCCGGTTGGCAATGAGATCCGGAGGAAAGAGACTCCAAGACGCTTGTCTCTTTGAGAACGTCTGGTCGAATTCGCTCTCTCTGGCCAGAAGCTCCTCGAATTCAGGATGAGGAGCAAATACCTTGGGAGGTAGTTTAGACCGTCTAAACAAAACCGCCTGATCTGCGGGTTTCGTAGAGGAATCTTCGATGCCACAGGTCTGATTGGTCGCTCCAATGAGGCTTTGAACCATATCCCTCATGTTCGCGATTTGGTTCGAATCCGGCCCCAAATTATCCTCCGAAGGCGCATCAGAGAAAGCCTCGCCTGACTCAGCGGAGGAGGATCGGGAGGACGCCGACCGCAGAGGAGGACCGAGTGGCGAGATGGAGCGAGAAGAGGACTCAGACCGGCGTTCCTGTCTGGACCTTTTGCAGCTAGCCTTGGAGGGCTTGGACGGAGCTTCCTGCGACCCGGTGGCTACTGCGGGGGTCTGCAGGGGTAACCGATCCAGCACGGAAACCAGGGTTTGAGACACCCCTGTTAAATTGGCCACCGATTGAGACAGAGAGGAGGCCCAGCCTGGGATGGGTATCACTCTGGGGCGGATCGGCTGGGGGATCCTGGGCGGTGGGAACAATCGGGTTGCTGCAGGACAGACATAGCGGGGGGTCAGTCTGCGGTGCAGAGCTACTTACGGCAGACGAAATCCGGAGGAAGCTGTCCGGCTAGATGGTATGGACCTCCGGCGAGAAATAGACCCTTAAGCAGGAGGGTGGTAAGGCCTGCTGCCGTAATCTTGATCGATCTGCGTTGCTTAAAATTAACTTTCATTGCTGGGGTTCGAACTCACAGCTCTCTGTTTGCAAGCCAGCACACCTTACCACTGTACTACATCACTCTCTTGTTCCGGAGGAGGGGACTCGTGGTTCAGGAGTCCCAAGATGGCGCCGGTGGGAGGAGAAAAGCCCGCCCGACGAACAAAGAAAGGGGGCGGAGTCCGGCACCGGAAGTAGGCCCAGGCAGAAGCCGGGGCCTAAATTAGCGATCGGTGACCGGCATGGAAGGGCCGCAGCGGAGAACAGTGCGCCGCAGAAGGCGATGGGTGAGCGGCCGCCTACAGCGGCGGGAGTAGCGCAGCCACAGGTCCAAAGCGGTGTGGCGGTCTGGCAAGCCGCCGCGCTGAGGGAGGATGAGCGGCACTGTAAGCGGCCAGAGGGACGCAGCTGCAGGGGGCCCGAAGCGATGCGGCGGCCGGCAAAGCCACCGCGCTGAAAAGAAATGAACGGCCGCATACAGCGGCCGGATCAGGGAAGCCAGAGAGTGCCGAAGCGATGTGGCGGCTGGGAAGCCGCCGCGCTGAAAAGAACGGCCGCATATAGCGGCCAGAGCGATGCGACGGCTGGCAAAGCCACCACGCAGAAAAGAAATGAACGGCCGCAAACAGCGGCCGGAGCAGGGGAGCCACTGAGGGCCGAAGCCGCCGCGCTGAAGCTGGGGCTGGGAAGCCTGCAGGACCCGAGGCGGAAATGTCCACCCCCCTGAGCAAGGCCACGCAGATAGCGTGCCTGGACAAGAAGCGGCGCGGTGGTCCATAAAGGCAGCCGCGCCGGAACAGGGGACAGGGAGGCCGCATCCACGGAAGTGGCGCGGCTGAAAAGAGATGCGATTCGCATCAGAAAACCCCCTAAATAGGAACCCCCTTTTTTTTTTTTTTTTTTTTTTCTGGGATCCAGGGAAGCCACAGGGTGGGGCGGGAAAATACTCACCTAAACATCCCCCGCCGGTACTAACCTGGAAGGAATGAGACGTCCACGGAGCTGATGGACGTCCTCGTCTCCTCCGACCGACAGGCTCTGGTGGGCGAGTGGGTGGGGGACGGAGCCAGGACCGGACTTCTGAGCACGCTTGTGTGCTAGGATCTTGGTCCTGGAGAGGGATATATGAGGATACGGGGTGGCAGTACACGCCGTACTCATAGTCCGCATAGTGGGACTACAAGTGTGACTGTTCACCCTGTATCCCTCCGGAAAAACCTGAAAGGAAACGACGCACATTGAGGTAGATAAGGGTCTAATGAAAGACCCGTGTCCACCTCCTACTGACACTAAGCTAAACTGAATATCCTACTTCCTGTCGGTAGGGTGTACACTGCAGAGGAGGAGCTAACTTTTTTATTTGCATAGTGTCAGCCTCCTAGTGGCAGCAGCATACACCCATGGTTCCTGTGTCCCCCAATGAAAGGCGATAGAGAAATGGGGGAACTCATTCCATTTTGTGGACTGGTGCCAAAAGAGATGAGGGAAGAACTATGCCCTCATAACAGTGGTAATACAGTACCACCTTGGTAACAAGGGATGGGGATGGCCTGAGGACAACCTTGCCTCGAAGGTAATAAGGGAAAAAAGTCTGAAAGAGCAGAGCAGCTAGCTCCGAAGACTCGTCAGAGTGAGAATATCGCAGAGGAAAAAGGGGCGACTTTCCCTGATAGTAAAGTCTGCCCGGATGAAAAGGAGCCTACTGTAAGGCTCCTAGGAATAATAAGGTCCCAATGATCCAACGGTATGCGATAGGGAAGAACTACGTGTGAAAACTCCCTGTGAGAAAGTCCCTACTGAAGATGGATCCACTCACAATTGATGCGCGTCCCGGCATGGAGCCGCCGCGGATGTGAGTTTCAGCGCTGTTCTGTGCAGCGTGGACGGTGCAAGGATAAGCCTCAATCCATCATCCGTTTGTTAGGGAGGTGGAGAGGACCCGTCCGCCTCCTTGTGCCATCCGCTTTCACAGTGGTGGGGCAGTGGAGGCTGCTCGGATGCCATAGAGAGGGGCCTCTGTACATCCACAGAGTTCAGTCCCCGGATGGACAGGGCCAGTTGTCCGGCATTAGGCCTGGCTCCAGGAGAGGATACATGGAGGCGACACTCCATGTGGTCGCCTGCTGCTGGTGTGGAGAGATCGGGACCGTGAAGGAACCGTCGCCCCTGAAGTGAGCTCAGGCATGGCTTCCCGCGTCGCAGTAGAGGATACGAGGAGGTATACTCGCCGTGCTTGCCTGTTGATGGTTCGAGGGAGATCGGAACCTTGAAAGGAAACGTCGCCCCCTTCACTCCGTTAATTAAAAAATAAAAATTTACAGAAAATGAAACAAAATAAAAACGTTGGGGTCTGAAACAGACCCATGTGCCTCCTACAGACACTAAGCAAGAACTGGTTAGCTGAGAGCCAGCAGGAGGGTGTATACTGCACGGGAGGAGCTACCTTTCTTTGTATCACTTAGTGTCAGCCTCCTAGTGGCAGCAGCATACACCCCACGGTCTGTGTCCCCCAATGAGGCGAAGGAGAAAGTTGATTTTAATCAATAGATCTTGGAATAATAATTTCCACAATTGGATGGGTTTAAATAAAAAGTGTTCCTGTGCTGAGATAATCTTATAATTTTGCCCCTTCTATGTACTGTGTAATGGATATGTCTCACCGTGCATGAACATAGTCTGTACATAGCACAGCTCCTGGCCAGGGTAGCAAAGTACACTGCTCATATAAAAAAGGGAACTCTTAAACAACACAATGTAACTCCAAGTCAATCACACTTCTGTGAAATCAACCTGTCCAGTTATTACGCAAGACAGATTGTGGATCAATTTATCATGTTCCTGTTCAAATGGAACAAACAGGTAGAAATGATAGGCAATTAGCAAGACAACCCCTATAAAGGAGTGGTTCTGCAGGGGGTGACCACAGACCATTTCTATGTTCTCATCCTTACAAGTTGCTCAGGTAGTGCAGCTCATCCAGAATGGCACATCAACGAGAGCTGTAGCAAGAAGGGTAGCTGTGTCTGTCAACACAGTGTCCAGAGCATGCTCCCATCATCTGACACCTGCCACCGCTAATTACAGTGAGCGCAGGAGTGGTGGATGGGAGTATTCATCTGCCGCTCCTGCGCTATAAATAAATAAATAATTTTAAGAAAAAAACGGCGTGGTTTCCCCCTTAATTTTGATAACCAGCCAGACAAAACTCACAGCAGGGGCTGCAACTCCCCGCTGTCAGCTTCAGCAAAGCTAGTTATCAAGATTAGAAGGGTACTCACGTTTAAAAAAAAAAAAAATATTTAAATAATTTAAAAAACGGCATGGGGTCCCCCCATTTTTGACAACCAGCTTTGCTAAAGCTCACAGCTGGGGGCTAATATTCTCAGGCTGGTAAGGGGCCATTGATATAGCCCCCCTCCCCCCCCCCCCCCCCCCCCCACACACAGCCTAAAAATAGCAGCCCACAGCTGCCTAGAAAAGGCAAATCTATTAGATGCGCCAATTCTGGAGCTTTGCCCGGCTCTTCCCGCTTGCCCTGTAGTGGTGGCAAGCGGGGTAATGAGGGGTTCCTATTGAAAGGTGACATTAAGCCAGCTTAGTAATGGAGAGGCGTCAATAAGACACCTATCCATTACTAATCCTATAGTAATTAAAGGGTTAAACGAACACACATATAGTAAGAAAAAGGTCTTTTAATGAAATAAAACATCACACTGTTTTACCATTTTATTATTCTGCCATTCCAAAGCGAAGCCATAGATCTTCTGAAATAAAAATAAAATAATAAACCAAAAGTATACTCCCAGATCCGTCGCAGTCCAATATATCGAGTGCCCCTCGCAATATCTGGGGGAGATAAAGCTTACAACCAGGAGCGCTGCTAATGTGAGGGCTACTGGGGGAATGAATAAGACTGAGCGGGTGCAGGCTCAGTAACTAGCGGTGACGTCACCGAGCCTGCGCTCCCTCACAGCCTGACCTGAAGTTACCTCTACACCGTGTGAAAATGCCAGTGAAAAGGATACAGCAGGCAATGTATCTATTCATTATATCTATTCTATCAATCTATTCATTCATTTTATCTATCGATCTATCCATTCTATCCATCTATTCATTCTATCTATCTACAGGAAGTTGTTTTTTTTTTCTTTGTGTGCACTCAACTCTATTGGCATGCACAAAGAAAAAAAACAGCATGAAAAAAAGCACCAAAAACGTGTCAAAAAATGCACCTAAACCTGTGTTTTTGGTGCAGCTTCTTTCCTGCTAAGATGATCAGGTTTTGCTGCAGAAAAAAACGCAGCAAAAACGCCCTGTGTGAACTTACCCTTAAATGCCTTGTAAAAAGCCCATGTTTCTGCCGCTTCTTCAGTTTAGCACCTCGGACTCCACTGCTGGTATTCACAATTATTTCTTCTTGAATACACTATGTGAAATCTCTGCTTTTGGACCAACTGCCGAATTTGTTTTGCTTCTTCTCTAGTGGCTATGAGCTGTAACTTCTCCCTCCCACACGCTGCCAATCACAGCTTAGAAGCTGATCTAGCCCCTCAGTGACAAATATTTGGTACTTAATGACCGCGCCAAATTTTACAATTCTGACCACTGTCACTTTATGCGGTTATAACTCTCAAACGCTTCAACGGATCCCACTGATTCTGAGACAGTTTTTTCGCAACATATTGTACTTCATGTTAGTGGTAACATTTTTCCGATATAACTTGCGTTTATTTATGAAAAAAAAAAAAATGAAAATTTGGCAAAAATTTTGCAATTTTTAAACTTAATTTTTGTGCGCTTAAATCAGAGTCATATCACACAAAATGCTTAATAAATAACATTTCCCACATGTCTACTCTACATCAGCACAATACTGGAAACATTTTTTTTGTTAGGACATTAAAAGAGTTAAAAGTTGATCAGTGATTTCTCATTTTTCCAACAAAAATTTACAAAAGCATTTTTTTTTAGTACCACCTCACATTTCAAGTGAATTTGGGGGTCAATATAACAGAAAATACCCAAAAGTGAGACCATTCTAAAAACTGCACCCTTTAAGGTGCGCAAAACCACATTCAAGAAGTTTATTAACCTTTCAGGAGCTTCAAGAGAACTAAAGCAACGTGGAAGGAAAAAAATGAACATTTACTTTATCGCAAAAAATTTGCTTGGGAACCTAATTTTTTTTTATTATTCACAAGGGTATCGGGAGAAAATGAACCAGAAAATATGTTGTGCAATTTCTTCTCAGTACAACGAAGCCACTGTTTGGGCGCACGTCAAGGCTCGGAAGGGAGGGAGCACCATTAGACTTTTTGAACGAAAAATTGGTTGGAATCAATGGTGGTCACCATGTCGCGTTTGGAGGCTCCCTGATGTACCTAAACAGTGGAACCCCCCCATTCTAACTCCAACCCTAACCCCAACACACCCCTAACTCTAATCCCAATCATAACCGTAACCACAACCCTAATGGAAAAACTTTTTTTTATTTTATTTTTACCTAACTAAGGAGGTGATAAAGGGGGGATCAATTTACTATTTTTTTTATTTTGATCACTGTGATATGGTCTATCTCAGTAATCAAAATGAACCAATAGGAAAAAATTCCTATTGTTGCCTGGTGCCGGCCGGCCGATCTCTGCGCATGCGCTTACCATTTTCTTCCCAGAAGAAGACACCGACGTCCGGATGGTCCAGGGACACCAGATGTACCAGGGGGACCCCATTTCTCTCTCCTCTGATGTGCTAGATCATATCAGAGGAGAGAGAAATTAAATGGGAAATCGGACCTATTTTTCTATTATGTTGGTGGCCATACTTTCATGAATAACGGTGATCACAACACTGGGGTTGATAAAACAAAAACGACCCAAATCATGTTCTCTGGGGTCTCAGCTACCCCCGGTAGCCGAGACCCCAGAGAATTGCTGATGCTGGGGGCGCCATAACCTTATTTCTCAGCGCCATTAAAAAGCAGCGCTGAGGAATATGTACCCTTAACTGCTGCCGTTAATAGGCATATCGGCGGTCGTTAAGGGGTTAGCAGTCTCAGATGCTGTCAAGTTGCAATTGGTAGCATTTGGGAGGGAGGTGTGAAAGTGCAAACCCTCAGAGAACACTGAAGTAATGCCCAGTTAGACTACCAGCTGAGATTTCACATACCACTCTAGGAAAAACAAATGTGAATATCTCTGCGCAAAATGAAAGTGGCAAAACAAGGAGGTTTGCAACTCAATTTAGGGGGGCAACTGACAGGCCTTCATTATTAAAGGAGCCTGTCATGTAATTTTTGCTGTCCTCAGAGTAAAGGATCGGAGATGGAGAGAAGCTGTGCTCAGCAATACATAGGTTTATACTATTTGGATTAAGGCACAAATTTTGATGTGTTAAAACGCACAGAGGTAACATTCAAAGCTAAATTAACATACGGTATATGTTACCAACGTAGAAGAAAAAAGGAGAAAAAAAAATTCAGTTATGCCCATCAAAAACTTTAAATACTCTCAAAATACCTCAGTGATGGGAGATTTAGGATTCACATTTCTTGCTGCTGCAATGTCCTGTAGATGAGTGACCACTTCTGTGATAGACAATCTTTCATCGGGATTCACCTTTAACATGGATTCTTTAGAAGAATTAAAAAAAAAAAAAGTTACCGTACTAATAAATGTAACATTTGCAAGCAATCTATAGCTAGTAGATTAAATAATTCTAGAGCTAGCAGTCCTCAACAGTTTTTGTCTCCACCATAAACATGGACATGTGTTCATTCAAATGGAGTGAGCGGATGGAACACACATAGGTTTTGCAGAACTGACCAGTTAACTTTTGGTTCTAGAGGAGTCAAATCTATCTCTGGCCAGATTTTTCTTTTCTATTGCTACTACTATATAAAGATTTTTTGTTCACACATGCACAATATGTGCGTCCAGCCAGGGCTTGGCAAATTTAATCTTAACCCTTTAACGTCATATGCCAGCTCCCCGCCATTGATGCGGGCTCACAAGCAGAGCCTGCATCTTTGTGAGCAGATGATCGGTGTAATAAGCAGCCATCATCTGCCCGTAAGGTCCAACGCACATGTATTAGTAATCCAAAACCAGGAGTGGCTAAAACATACAGAAATGGTGACGTGTTTCTATTATACTTTTTCTCTGATTGAAAACCAGGAGTGGAGCACTCAAGGTACCGTCACACTAGACGATATCGCTAGCGATCCGTGACGTTGCAGCGTCCTCGCTAGCGATATCGTCCAGTGTGACAGGCAGCAGCGATCAGGCCCCTGCTGTGCTGTCGCTGGTCGGGGAAGAAAGTGCAGAACTTTATTTCGTCGCTGGACTCCCCGTAGACATCGCTGAATCGGCGTGTGTGACACCGATTCAGCGATGTCTTCGCTGGTAACCAGGGTAAACATCGGGTAACTAAGCGCAGGGCCGCGCTTAGTAACCCGATGTTTACCCTGGTTACCATCGTTAAAGTAAAAAAAACAACCGCTACATACTTACCTACCGCTGTCTGTCCTCGGCGCTCTGCTTCTCTGGTCTGGCTGTGAGCACAGCGGCCGGAAAGCAGAGCGGTGACGTCACCGCTCTGCTTTCCGGCTGACCGACGCTCACAGCCAGACCAGAGAAGCAGAGCGCCGAGGACAGACAGCGGTAGGCAAGTATGTAGCGGTTGTTTTTTTTACTTTAACGATGGTAACCAGGGTAAACATCGGGTTACTAAGCGCGGCCCTGCGCTTAGTTACCCGATGTTTACCCTGGTTACCGGGGACATCGGGATCGTTGGTCGCTGGAGAGCTGTCTGTGTGACAGCTCTCCAGCGACGCTGCAGCGATCCGGATCGTTGTCGGTATCGCTGCAGCGTCGCTTAGTGTGACGGTACCTTTACAAATACTAAGGTAAAAAACTGACCAAATACTCAACGCTCGTATGTGGCTGTTAACTTGTCAAATGCAGCTATTATCATACGACAGCAGCATTAACAGTATGCCAGCAGGGGGGCTCACAGTTCTAAGCACACATCAATATAATTACGAGGCGCCGATGGGTTGCCATGAAAGCCCAACCCTTAAAGTGAACCTGTCATTAGGATTTTGCTCAGTAAACTACTGACACTGTCGGGTTGGCGCTATAATACTGATACCATGGTTGATGAAATCCTTCCTGTGGTTGTTGTTTAATCTTTATTTATTGTTTTCGGTTATTCTTGTGCTTTGGAGCAGCATGTGGGGGGGTCTTTATGTGGTGCTCTGTTTACATATTCATCTGTATAGCTTATGACATCTTATAGCTTTTGATCCCTCAGTGACCTGCCCCCTATTTTACAAACTACATAAAATAGTGTTGGCTTAGAAAAAAAAAAATTAACTTCAGCAAAATGACGAGAGATGCTACTGGGCAGGCTGGATGAAAACTGTTATTTTCGAACCTCAAAATAGTATATGCATAAGTCATAAGCCATCAGAATGAATAGCTAAGCAGAGCACTATGTAAAGAACCCACCCCCCCACAGGCTGCCCCGAAGGACGAGAATCTCATTAACTGATAACTACAAATACAGATTAAACAAAAACCACAAGACGGATTTCATCAACCCAGGTGTCACTTTAATCAGTATAACAGTAACAACCTGACACCGTCTGTGGGTTACCCAGCACAATCCTGCTGACAGGTTCCCTTTAAGGGGTTTAACTCCAGGAGCAAATGTTCTTATATGATATAGCACACGAGTCTCTTCCACCCCCCCTGGTCCCAGGAACACTCTCCTCTTACTATGGACATTCCTGACACTGTCTTAACCCTTTAACTGCCTGACATAGGTGACATATGTCGGCCTTGTATGGCTACCACTGGTGTTTCCACTTTCAATACTCTCTGATTCCCCCATTCTAATAATTATTATAGGTCATTAACTGCTATTTCTTAGGCTATTACACCTGGGGATATTTATATGATTTACATTTGCTCTGTGTCTTATCAGTTTGAGGTGGTTCTTTGTTGTGCCCAAATATCCAAATGTACTTAGCTACTGTCTTTGGGGACGTCCACTTTTGGTTCTATGTTATTTGATAACCTATATAATACAAGGTTTTCTATTTCATTGTTGATATTTGCCCTGCTGTGCCAGAGTTGTTCTAATGGGGGCAGTCCCCATTTTACTCTATATTATAGTCTTTGACTTCCTTATAGCTTTATACCAGGGATGTGGTTGTATAATTCTGTACCTGTTCTTAAATCTATCTTTGGTGTTTTTGCACGTCAATAAATTTATACTTTTTTGTTTAATTTTCTCTCTGTAGTGCGCTATTTCCATGCATTTACTTTTTTCTCCTTCCCTAGTACTATAATTCTTCTTATGCATGGTGCGGCACCCGTTTATAGTTTATTTACGCCTATTAATGTAGTGCACCTTCTACCCTTTGCAGTTCCCCCTTATGTAATATGGCACCAAAACACTTTTCCAGTTAGCATGGGATAGATTGGATCTTACAGAGTTTTCCTGCATGGATTTTGATGGTAAAAAAATGCGCTGTAAATAAGGTGCCACTTTTTTTACGTACTTTCTTAAACAGCTTTAATAAGTGGCAAAGAAAATGGAGGTTCAGCAAAAAAAAATCTCAAAGCATTTTTTCCTATTTCAATTACTCTGTGTAAACATACCGTATATACTCGAGTGTAAGTCAACCCAAGAACAAGACGAGGCACCTAATTTTGCCACAAAAAACTAGGAAAACTTATTGACTCGAGCATAAGTAGGGTATGCATTGTCCCCTCATCCCTATCCTGGTACGCATGGCTTCCCATCCCTGTCCTTGTATGCATGACTCCCCGTCCCCGTTCTTGTATGCATGGCTCCCCGTCCTTGTATGCATGGCTCCTCATCCCCATCTTTGTATGCATGGCTCCTTATCTTTGTATGCATGGTTCTCATTTAAAAAAAAAAAAAAAAACACAACAGATCCTACTTACTTTCCCTGTAAGCCCTCGATGCATCTCCGATGACAGCAGCTCTTCCGGCCGAGCGATCACGTGTCCCCACTCATTAAGGTAATGACTATTCTCTCCAAGCCTATGGGAGCGGAGAGGGGTGAATATTCTTTACCTTAATGAGTGGGGACACGTGATCGCTCAGCCTGAAGAGCTGCCAGAAGGAGATGCAGCGAGGGCGCGCAGGGAAGGTAAGTAGGATTTATGCTGGAAGCCAGCGGCTGCGGCTGTAACTGTGCGCGCTATAAGAGAAATTAATATTCACTGCAATCTAAGTGAATATTAATTTCTCTTTAGAGGCGGGCAGTTACAGCCGCAGCCTACGGCTCCTGCCTCTGTGACCCGCCGCTCCCCCACCTCCGCTGTCTTTCTGGTACAATGACTCCTGTATAAGACGAGGGGGACATTTTCAGCACAAAAAAAAGGTGCTGAAAAACTTTGCTTATACACGAGTATATACGGTACCTTTATTCGGTCAAAATAAAAAACACTCTTGAAATTCGCGTTCCTTAAAAAGTTTACACCATTACAGGTATGTGACAAGCCACACTACATCAGAAGCTGGCAGCTCAGATCATCATGTGTCAGAACTACATTTGCCTTGTACAATAAACAACACAAGAGATTTTGTATTAGCCCACTTACTAATGAGGCCATGAAAAACAAGGTACTTGGCATCATCTTCTGGTATTGAATAATTCCCATTTACAATACGAAGCTTGGCTCCATCTTCAAATGGATGTTGCTTGAAGCACAATAAGTAGAGAATACAGCCAAGAGCCTGAGGCAAAGCACAGCATTACAAAAGATCAGATCAGAGATCAAAGAATGTCCAACTTGGCTAACAGTGATGCAAGATGAATTAAAACAGAAAGCTAATGGTAAAACTGGAAAACTAGCATCTACCTGGGGACTTCAAATTTAAATATTCTGCAGAAAGAAATCAGAAATTAATGGGACAATTCTTTAAATTGTTTGTACCAGCTCTCCGGCATAAAACACATAGAAAAAAAAAAATGCAAGATTTTTTTTTGCCAAGGTGAGCAAAAAAGTTGTGACTTGTGTTTTCCACGCCAGCTTTGCCAATGTGGGCGGAGCTTTGGCAGGAAGAAGCATTGGCCAAGCCACTTTAAAGGCGTAACTTGCACCAGAAAAGTTACTGCAGCCCGGTGGCAGCATTTCTGATGATGCGCACACCTGAGAGTTCATTATGTGGTATATGCCTCTTAATAAATTCTGTGCATCTCACTACACCACACTCCTTCATGAAAACTGCCATGTACAACGCCAGCCTTAAGGAATTAGCCCATAATTGTCTCGCCTTATCGACCAATACAGAAAAGGCATCAATATCCAATTTCAAACTCACTCTTTTCTCTTTCTTTGTGTGTCATCACATGATGAAAAAAGGTTGTGATGCACAATTAGCTAAGCCGGCTCCCTTCTAGGTCATGGCTCACGTTGAGACTCAGTAGGTGCTGGCTTAGCTAATCAACTGTGCCTGGAAATCAGCTCCCTTCTAGGTCATGGCTCACGTTGAGACTCAGTAGGTGCTGGCTTAGCTAATCAACTGTGCCTGGAAATCAGCTCCCTTCTAGGTCATGGCTCACGTTGAGACTCAGTAGGCACTGGCTTAGCTAATCAACTATGCCTGGAAATCAGCTCCCTTCTTAGACATGACTCACGTAGAGACTCAGTAGGTGCTGGCTTAGCTAATCAACTGTGCCTGGAAATCAGATCCCTTCTTAGACATGACTCACGTAGAGACTCAGTAGACGTTGGCTTAGCCAATCAACTGTGCCAGGAAATGAGATCCCTTCTTAGTCAAAGCTCAAGTAGAGACTCAGTAGGCACTGGCTTAACTAATCAACTATGCCTGGAAATCAGCTCCCTTCTTAGACATGACTCACGTAGAGACTCAGTAGGTGCTGGCTTAGCTAATCAACTATGCCTGGAAATCAGCTCCCTTCTTAGACATGACTGACGTAGAGACTCAGTAGGTGCTGGCTTAGCTAATCAACTGTGCCTGGAGATCAGATCCCTTCTTAGACATGACTCACATAGAGACTCAGTAGACGTTGGCTTAGCCAATCAACTGTGCCTGGAAATGAGATCCCTTCTTAGACATGACTCACATAGAGACTCAGTAGGTGCTGGTTTAGCTAATCAACTGTGCCTGGAAATCTGCTCCCTTCTTAGTCAATGCTCAAGTAAAGACTCAGTAGGTGTTGGCTTAGCCAATCAACTGTGGCTGGAAATCAGATCCCTTCTTAGACACGACTCACGTAGAGACTCAGTAGGCGTTGGCTTAGCAAATCAACTGTGCCTGGAAATCAGATCCCTTCTTAGACATGGCTCACGTAGAGACTCAGTAGGTGCGTTACATTGAACTTTTTTTGTGCGTCGCGTCCGCCAAAACACGATGGATCCGTCGCATGACGGATGCGACGTGTGCCCATCCGTCGCTAATACAAGTCTATGGGCAAAAAACGCATCCTGCAAGCACATTTGCAGGATGCGTTTTTTGCCCATAACGACGGATTGCGACGGAGCCCAGAAGACGGAAGTGTGAAAGTAGCCTTAGCTAATCAACTGTGCCTGGAAATCAGCTCCCTTCTTAATCAAGGCTCAAGTAGAGAACAGTTAGCAGAACAGACATAGGACCCCCCAAAAAAAACAAAATTTATATCCAATATTTACCCATATATCTTGTTTTTCTCCAATTGGAAAGTTTGAGTACAAGTCTATAATTTCTGGAGTCCGATACATTGGGGTTGTGTTTCTAATCACCTGAAAAATAAATGGAAAAGTAATATGGTTTATACAAGCAGTAATACAGCTACTGCATGGTGATCCGATATCAATTACAATGCTAAGTTCATTTATAATCTCTGGCTCTTCTCATCGAAAACATTTTGGGAATTTTTTTACTATAGGAATCGTGAAGGAAAGGAAACAGCAGAGCTGCGACGTAGTGTAGGCAGGAAGGTTTGGTTACAAGGTGGCAACATGTCATTGCAGAATAAATTTTTTTGTCTAGGGTTCAGATTATCTTCTGCAAATGTTCATTTAGTAAAACAGGTACTGGATGCAGCAATAGATATACAGTATATCCAACAATAGAAATCAGTGTATACAATCGCCTGTGGATTAAGTGGTATACGTCTGCTGAGAGGATAAATGGTGGACAATTGTGGAAACCAAATAGAAGAAGCCTAACACGTTATCAAGACAATATGGGACAAGAAAGTATATAAAGATAAAATACCTTTATTGACAAAGTGGTAAGAAGTAGCATCACCTACAAGAGGTGTCGTCAGCGGAAAAGACACCTTCGAAACACGCGTCTGGGTATGCGCCACACCTGAACCACCTTCCACCCAGGTAACTTACCGCTCCCTCATTATATCCTAGGCTTCATAGGAATTGTCCTCTACCTTCATTACGTCCCAGGTCTCACAGGAACTGTGCCCTACCTCTAGTACCTCCCTGGTCTTATAGTAACTGTGCTTTACCCCATTTCATTCAGTCCTTTAGCCTCACTGCCTCTAACATCCTAGGACGGGCATAATATGGCTGATCTTTCCATATTATTATTCATTGTTTTTAAGGAGCCCTTACACCCTGACCCTCACATATCAATATATCTCCCTCTTTTTTGTTCCTTCCAGGCCTGAGCTCTCAAATTGCTTGTGGCTCAAGGTAATTCCTTTAAGTACTTAGGATATAATTGTTGTGCACACTGTAGCACATAATATACTGTGATATAAACTTAAATTGATATACATTATCTATTTACTATCTTGGGGTTTAGTTTTTATTATAATTGTTTTACTGTAAATGATTATGTCCTCTTTTTATTAATGGTGCAGGCACCTCTTGTATGTGGTGCTACCTCTTACCACTTTGGCAATAAAGGTATTTTATCTTTATATACTGTATTTTTCGGACTCTAAGACGCACTTTTTCCCAAAAAAATTTGGAAGGTAAATGGGGGGTGAGTTTTATAGTCCGAGCGCAGGCTTGCCGGGGGGTTGCGGCACTGGTACAGCAGTGTCCCTTCCTCAGGGAACCAGCGGCGGCAGAAGTGTGGCAATGCTGAAGCTCTGTGCCGGTGGTGAGCAGTGCGGAGGGCATCACTGGTTTCCCTGCGGCCATCTTCCTGAAGCTATGGCCAGCCGTGATCTGAAGCCCACAGCCTCCGGAAAATGGAGAGCGAGAGGTCAGCCAAGATCTGAATCCACGCACACGCGGCATCAGGAAAATGGCCGCCGAGAAACCAATGATGCACTCTGCTCACCGTGGGTACAAGG
Organism: Ranitomeya imitator; assembly: GCF_032444005.1. NCBI lineage: Eukaryota > Metazoa > Chordata > Amphibia > Anura > Dendrobatidae > Ranitomeya > Ranitomeya imitator. The sequence continues at coordinate 807,214,923 of NC_091282.1, read as the reverse complement.
CCGCAGCGTCGCCACATTTCTGCCGCCGGCATCCTGAGGAAAGGACCCTGATCCATGCAACGTACTCTGTTCTGCCTCACCGCCGACACCGGACCCGCAGCTTTGCACTGCTGGGATACCCTGGGACTGCAGCATTGGCCCACTTCTGCTGCCACCGGCCTCCTGAGGAAGGGACCATGACTCTTGTGACCCCGCTCTATCACCGCCTGCCATCAGATAAGATACCATAAATTCAGACAATAAGATCTGCCATCTTATAAAAATCTTTTTTTTGCTATTTTCCACCCCAAAATTTGGGGTGCGTCTTATGGTCCGGTGAATCTTATAGTCCGAAAAATACAGTACTTTCTTGTCCCATATTGTCTTGATCAAATGTTCATTTTGGTGAGAAAAGTGATTGGCAATAGCAATAGCACCAGCTCTCACAAAAAAAGCAATTTGGGTTTAACTGAATGTGCAAGTCATTTCAATGCTTGGAGGTAGGAACCATTTGTACAACTGATTTCTGAAGGCAACTTAGGTATGGACTGATTAAAATCGAAGCTTCTATTCTGCCGATTTAGTAAACGTAACAAAGCAAAAAAACATCAGTGGACATCTCTGTGTGTTACTCACTTCATCCTCAACCGTTGCTCTTCTCTGCGCTGTCCAGTTATAATCAGGGTAATGTGCAATTGTGGTTGCACTGCCGAAGTCACACAATTTAATAGTTCCTTGGCTACCGATCAGCAAATTTTCCACCTGTAAAATAAAATTAAAAAAGTTATAAAATATTAATATAGTAATTGTTGATCGGCCATAGTCAAGTGGAACACATAACCTCATCACACCAATATTGCCGAAGTTCTGGCTTCTTCCTTAACCCCATGTGAATGACAGGGCCCCAAAACATCATTTCAACTGCGTCTACAGGAATCCAGTTAGAAAAAGACGAAAGGTGCCAAAAATTGCTTGGCGTACAAATTTGTTTGGGCCACCATGAATTGTACAAAATACTCAGGGAAAAAAAAAAGACAGTCTATTTCTGTGAGGACGGTGGTGTCAAATTTGTTCCTGTCTGCGCCACAAATGCAGGAATCAGTGTCTCATAATCTTCGTGGTGTGAGATCCATACAGAGTCTGTAACAGTGGGCGCTGGTTCAGTTTCTGTCCTGGGGGATCTGCGTGTTGGTTCAGTATCACTTTAGGAAAACGAGGGAAAATAAAATAAAAAAAAGTGGGATCCTCTCCATCACCATCAGTGTCGAAGGCAAGGAAAGCGTATGCCTCCTCTGCTGAATACTGTGTGTGTGTGGACCAAATTTCACTCAAGTGTGTGGGAGTGCTAGCCGTCAACTTTTCTTTTTTTAATTTAGAGGAAAAAAATATATATATATATATATATATATATATATATATATATATATATATATATATATATTTAGATAATAAAAAAATTCACGCACGGATTCAATTCAGTAAGAAATCATGTAGTAGACGCCGGTAATTACAGTATATTTTTACTGTTCCTAATCTAAATCAACTAATCTAAATGCTTTCTTATGATCTTTTTTTCCACACAAAAGCAAAACAAAACCAACAGGAGGATGGTCACTGATGTGTGTCAGAGATCAGCACTAAAAAAAAAGAGAGGGAAATAAAAGGTCCTTGCCAAAAGCGAGCACGGGTGCGCATCTGTGGCGTACGTCTGATCAGCGGCTCGGTAGCTGTATGACGCACACACTGAGTGGTGCAAAGGGAGAAATAAAAAAAATAAACCGGGACAAAAAAAAGTCCTTGAAAACAGCAAGCACGAGCGCAGATCAGTGATTTGTGTCACTGATCAACTCTCGGCAGCTGCAGGACACATGAAAAAGAAAAAACTGGAAAAAATTGAGCGTTCAGAGGCAGAAAGGTATGGGGGTGGTTTAGGAAAGATCAGGTATGGATCAGGAATGTCTTCTTACTTCTTCAGCAGCACCAGCAGTGTTGGCACAGGCTTCAAAAAGTCCGCGGCACCACAAGGCCCAGGATAGCTCACAGAATGACACAGACTGCCCTGTACACATCCACAGCTAGAATGAGGAAATACAGGGTGGTCACTGCGGCGTCAGACGTCATCGTCTGATCGTACTTAGAGCTGGTCCTGTTGACGTTGTGGTTGCTAGGCTCCAGCCTATGATCAGTGCTCTTAAAAAAACCGATCGTAGGCTGAACATCAGTGTTTCAGGTAATTTCATTGCCTAAAACCTGAAACCTCGGGCCAACAACTTCATGTGCTGTGAAATTCAGCAGGCATCTTAATGTGATCACGGCGACTGTGGTGCTGCATTAAAGATATGACGTATCCATACGTACACGGTCGTTAAGTACCTACCAACCTGGAGGTATGGATGCATCTAAGATGATTAATGAGTTATGGTGAGTCCGTCACCAGGGTTTTGGTACTAGTGAAGACCCTAATTCCAGTAATAGGTCACTGGGCTGTTTGCTGAAGGTTTGATGAAATTTGATTTTTCTGTTGCGAAGCAACTTCCTTGCAAGTTTGTGGATTGGAGAAAGTGAATAATTCATTACGTGGTGGAGATGTGAGACGTTGGCTGCTAAACCCGTGAAACGTACTGGATTTATTACCTTGGCACCAGATTCCCAGACAGACTAAACAGACGTAAAGAAATCATGTTTCATTATCAATGAATATGTTGGGTTCTTTTATTGTACACATTTCTTTGTATTTTAATTGTTTATTTATTGTTTGTTCATAGATATTGTTAGAGGACTTTACATGCCATGTGATTTCAAGCCAAAGATTGATTGGTTTAGCATATATTTAAGTACAGGTAATCCTCGACTTACGATGTTGATCCGTTCTTACGCGGCGTCGTAAACCGAATTTCGACGTAAGTCGGACCATACGTTCATACAGTACTGGACCATAATAACAGTACAGTACTGCAAACACTTAGCCTATCCAAACACCTATCCTAACACAGTACCCTACATAATTAGGGTGTTATGGCGTGCAGGAGACTAGTTTTCCTCGTGTAACTGGGTACAGTGTACAGTACTGGACTCTTCTTCCACCGCTGCACGTAGTTGCACGTAGTTCGACTTACGACGCAAAACCGCGTAAGTCGGAATGAGGCGTTGTATAAAGCGTTGTAACCACCAAACGACGTAACACGAGACCGTCGTAACCCGAGGACTAACTGTATTGGTCATTTGTAGTGAGTAGCAGCTTTGATAAAGATCGAAACTCGTCGCTTGCTGTCCCTTTGTGCACACATGGTGCGGCCTTGGAGCATCTCCATTGTCATGTTTTAATTATTGGAATAAAATTTTGAAGATTTTTACCAAAGGAGCTGGAACAAAGACCCTTTTTTTCTCATTTTCATAAGGTTAACAGGAGAAATTGCACTATACAATTTGTTGTGCAATTGCTACTTAGTACGCCGATACCACATATGTGGGGAATACTACTTTTGAGAATAGTGCAAAGCTCAGAAGGGAAGAGGCGCCATATTGGAGTTCAAATTTTGCCGGAATGTTTTGAGAGTGCCATGTCACATTGGCAGAGGCCCTGAGGTGCCAGAACAACAGAAACTCCCCATATGTGAATTCATTTGACAAATAATACTCCCTAAGGCTATGTACACACGTCATGATTCCTTGCAGAAATTTCCTGAACAAAACCGGACATTTTCTGCAAGAAATCCGCATGCGGTTTTTTTCACGTTTTTGTTGCATTTTTTTTTTTTTTGCGTTTTTTTCTGGACATTCCCAATGCAATAATATAGTGAGAAATCCGTAAAAAAAAATCCGCAAAATGAATGAACATGCTGCGTTTTTTACCGCAATGCGTTTTTTTCGAAAAAAATGCAACATATGCACAAAAATTGCAGAATGCATTGTAAATGATGGGATGCATATGTATGCATTTCTCTATCGCCTTTCATTGGGGGACACAGGAACCATGGGTGTATGCTGCTGCCACTAGGAGGCTGACACTATGCAAATAAAAAAGTTAGCTCCTCCTCTGCAGTGTACACCCCACCGACTGGAAGTAGGATATTCAGTTTAGCTTAGTGACAGTAGGAGGTGGACACGGGTCTTTCATTAGACCCTTATCTACCTCAATGTGCGTCGTTTCTTTTCAGGTTTTCCGGAAGGGATACAGGGTGAGCAGTCACACCTGTAGTCCCACAATACGGACTATGAGTACGGCGTGTACTGCCACCCCGTATCCTCATAGATCCCTCTCCAGGACCAAGATCCTAGCACACAAGCGTGCTCAGAAGTCCGGTCCTGGCTCCGTCCCCCACCCACTCGCCCACCAGAGCCTGTCGGTTGGAGGAGACGAGGTCGTCCACCAGCTCCCTGGACGTCTGATATCTTCCCCGGATTGAGGTTAGTCAGAACGGCGTGGGATATTTTAGGTGAGTATTCCACATACCCCCCGATGCTGTTCCGCCTGAGAGCCTCCACTAATCCGGGGTGGTCACTGGAGCAGTCCTAGTTCAGTGCTGCGCAGTTTTTTCCCCAGGCTGCCTTGGCCTGGTTGGTGCCTTATTGGCCCCACTCGTGGCAGCCGCGCTACTTTGGTGGCCGCATCTCTGAGCCTGGCTTATAGGTAACCACGCTGCCTTTTTCCTGCCGCACTGTGTTCTGACGCGGCGCCGCGGCCGTGCAGCCAGCTGCGCCGTTTCCTCCCCCGGCGCTGCCCCCTTTCTGGCAGCCGCACCGGCTTCCTCCTGCAGCCGCACTTCATTTCTATCACAGCGTGGCTGCCTTGCAGGCAGCCGCGCCGCTTTCTTGTGGCCGCACTTTCTCTCCCGCAACGGCGGCCTTGCAGGCAACAGCGCCGCCTTCTCCTGCGGCCGCGCTGCGCCTGTATTTGCAAGGTCACCGCACCGTTTTTTCCCGACGACCGCGTCCCTCCCCGGCGGCCGGCGGCCCCAAATTTAGGCCCCGGCTTCTTCTGGGGCCTACTTCCGGCGCCGCGTCTCCTCACTTCCTTTCCCTCAGGCGGGCTTTTCTCCCGCCCGGCTTTCATCGGCGAGCTCCGCCCCCGGCGCCATCTTGGTGCACCTGGCCTGGCGGTTAGCCCCGCCCACTTTTTCCTGCGCCCCTGAGGGGGTTTTCGGCATCAGGACCACCTTGCGCTGGCTCCTCAAAGCGCATAGCCTGGCGTCCTCATCCCTTGCGGTTCAGCATTGCAGCCGGTCCCGGACAGAAGAGTGTCCCAGAAGTCTGCTCTGTCTGCCTGCACCCCTGCGTTAAGGACCATCAACATCATGGAGTGCAGCTTTCCATCCATCACCTGTTGTGAGTAGCTCTGATGCAGACTGACTCTCTCCTCTGCTTTCCTGTCCCCTAACCTTCTGGCTTCTTCAGGGGTTCCTTCGCCATGTCTAATCTTAAGGGAAGTCGCTTTTGTCCTCCCTCTTCTGGCTTAGTCTAACACTTTGCGTGTTCACCTTATGCCCACCGCAGCGTCTGCCGTGAGTACCTCTGCACCGCAGACTGATACTCTCCCCTTCTGATTTTTTTCCTCGGACCCGTTCGGTCTAATTTTAAGGGAGGTCGCTTCCGGCCTCCTATCTTTTCTCAGGCAGGCCTGCAGCAACCCACATTATGCTCACTGCCCAGGACCCCCCCCCTGCTGCTCCGCCTCAGAGCAAAGTCCCCATCCTCTCTGTCTCTATCAGTAGCGGATCTCACACGGGTGTCCCAGATCCTTGTGTCCGTGCCTGATCGGTTGCCCCTGCAGACTTCCGTAGTAGCCAGCGGGTCGCAAGAAGCTCCGTCCAAGTCTTCTAATACAGGCCGCGAAAGATCCAGACAGGAACGCCGGTCTGAGTTCTCTTCTTGGTCCATTTCGCCCCACGGTCCTTCTCTGTGGTCGACTTCCCCCTGGTCTTTCCCCCCGGAGTCAAGCGAGGCTTTCTCTGATGCGCCTTCAGAGGATAATTTGGGTCCGGATTCGAACCAAATCGCTAACATGAGGGATATGGTTCAAAGCCTCATTGGAGCGACCAATCAGACCTGTGACATCAAAGATTCCTCTACGAAACCCGCAGATCAGGCGGTTTCGTTTAGACGGCCTAAACTACCTCCCAACGTATTTGCTCCTCATCCTGAATTCGAGGAGCGTCTGGCCAGAGAAAGAGCGAATTCGACCAGACGTTCTCAAGGAGACAAGCGTCTTGGAGTCTCATGTCTCTTTCCTCCGGATCTCATTGCCAACCAGAATGAGAGGCGTTAGAGAACGACCTCTCCCCCTGTGGATCCGTCGGCTGCTAGACTTGCCACCAAGACAGTCCTTACGCTGTCCGGTGGGGCGGCTCTGAAAGATTCCATCGATACGATCATGGAATCCTTCGTGAAGTCGGCTTTCGAAACTGCCGCATCATCCCAATGCCCGGCTTTGGCTTCCACTTGGGTTTTGAAGTCTGTATCCGAGGGGCTAAACAACTCCATTGGGGCATTCAAGCTGGAGCTCCATCAGGCCGGCTGGCGGAACTTGCCACCCAGATTACTCACGCCGGGGAATAATTTGGTCCCTGGACGTCGCGTCTTCTGCCGCATAGGCGCCCAGTAATGTTGTTGCCAGCCGTCGCACCGTTTTGGCTCAAGAGTCATCAAAGAAGTCCCTTACGAGCCTGCCTTTTAAAGGTTCACGTCCTTTCAGTTCCAAGCTGGACCAAATTATTAAGGACGCCACTGGCGGCACCAGTCCCCTTCTCCAGACCTCGCCTACTTCCCCTTAGGCGGCTACTTCGGTCTTTTCGACCTTTTTCGTAAGTTTTGCGGCATCAGATTCCTCTTCGCATCAGCAGAGGCCACAGGCACGTTAAGAGAAGAAGGTATTCTTCGACTCACTCTTTCCTGGCGTGCCCGCTACTCCTAAGGTGGATTCTCCAGGTCCTGGACTGGAAGTTCCACCTAGGCATGACCCACGACTAGACCCCAGCCCGTTTCTCAGGCTGGGCAACCGTCTTCTGGTCCTCAGGGACGTCTGGGTCTCCTCAGTAGAGGATGCATGGGCCAGGGCACTTGTATCCTCTAGAAACAAAATCTTAATTTCACGGTCCTGGGATCGTTGTCTTCGAATCCCAACCTCCAAGAGACCCCGCTCTGGTCCCGGGTTTCTTTAGAGCCATTGTTTCCCTCCTTAAATCCGGGGTAATCGTTCCCGTCCCAGAACAGGAACGGTTCAACAGTTCACAGGCTTCTCTTCGAATCTTTTTGTACTGACAGAGGATCTCAATTTGCTGAACAGGAAGTTTCGTCGGAGACACTTCAGGATGATATTACCTCGTTCAGTAATCGCTTCCATGGAGGCTCAGGAATTTCGGTTTCAGGCTCCCGAAAGTCTATCCATCTTTCCCGACATTCTAGCCGTTGCGGGTGGCTCGTCAATAGGAAGAAGTTCCGTCTTGTTAAGCGCCTCGTATCTCCGGGCATGTTCTTCGACACTTGTCGGACCAGAGTCTTCCTTTCCGAAGACAGGATATCCCTCCTTTGTCAGGAAGTTCGCTTGCTCCTGGGTTTTCGGCTCCCCTCCTTTCCGATGGGCCTTAAAGGCCCTAAGGAGGTTAGTTGCAACATCGGAAGCAATTTTACCTTCGCCCGTTTCATTCAAGACTTCTTCAGCAGGCTATTCTATCACAGGGGACAGGTCTGTCTTCTCCCTGCATCGTCCAATCCGGTTTTCTGGGTCAAACGGTTCCTCGACTGGTGGCCGAGGTCACTTCTCTTATGCCAGAGTGGATCCTTCACAGCATATCCTTCCTTCCAGTTCCCTGGCAGGTGGTGACGACGGACGCCGGCCCGCTCGGCGTAAGCGCGGGGCTTTGTCTCCTGTTCTTTCAGGGTTGTTGGTCGGCGCAGGAGTCCTCTTTGCCGATCAATGTCCTCGAGTTCAGGATCATCTTTCTGTCTTTCCTTCACTGGGTAAGGATTCTCAGCAGCCTGCCAATTCGAATCCAGACAATGACACACCAGTGGCATGTCTACCACCAGGGGTGGACTTGGCGTTCTCTGGCCTCGGCCGAGATTCCCGGATCCTCCTTTGGACAGAGGCAACGGTCCTGGTGAGCTCCGCAGTGCATGTCCCCGGCGTGGACATTTAGGCCGCGAGGGCCTCGCGGCAGGGGAATGGCCCTTCAGGAGGTTTCCTATCGGATTGCTCTTCCATGGGGGACTCCAGTGGTGGACCTCATGGCGTCCCGATTGAACAGGAAGGCCCCTCGGGTCGGCCCAGGGTCCCGTGATCCTCTCGCAGTGGTGTTGTCACTCTGGCCATTCCTTGGTCGCAGTTCGTGCTCCCCTATCGGTTCCCACGCCTTCCCTTGCTTTCCAAGCTGTCGAAAAAGATCAAGGCTGGATGGGTGCCGGTCATTCTGATCGTCCCAGATTGGCCCAGGAGGTCTTGATTTGCAGACATCGTCAATCTTCTCGCGGACACCCCGGGTGCCTTCCCAACGGACCCGATCTGCTGTCTCAGGGTCCGTTCTGCCACCCGAATTATTGGTCGCTCAGTTTAACGGCGTGGCTGTGGACTCCACAGTTCTAAGAGCGTCCGGCCTTTCGGCCCAGATGGGTCACTCTATAATCCAGGCTGGGAAGCCTTCGTCTTCTTCCAGGATCTACTATCGTACCTGGAAGGCTTACTTTCGTTGATGCGGGTCCAACCGCTTTTCACCTATGTCCTTTTTCCCTGCCTTCCATTTGGTTTTCCTTCAGGCAGGACTGGATTCGGGCTTTGCTCTCAGTTCCCTAAAGGGCGAGGTTCCTGCGCTCTTCTTCCCTTTTAAGAAGACGTTATCTTCTCAGCCACAGGTTGACCTTACTTCAAGTAGTAGCCCACGCGGTCCCTCCGTACAGGGCCTCTGTGGATTCATGGGGTTTAAAGGTTGTGTTGGTTGTTCTTAGGGGTTCTCCCCTTTGAGCCTTTCAGGGAGTTTTCCCTGTCAGTTCTATCTAGGAAGGTGGCTTTTCTCAGGTCTATCCCTTCGATCTGCCGCGTTTTTGAGTTGGCCATTTCTTGCCGACCTCCTTTCTTGATTTTCCACCAGGACAAGGTGGTGCCAGGCCTCCGCCTTCCTTCCTTTTTTCGAGGTGGTTTTCATCTTTCCACCTCAACGAGGACATCGTTCTACCTTCCTTTTGTCCAGCTCCGACTCATCCTCCGGAGCGATCGTTGAACAGGCTGGGCCTCGTCAGGGCAGTGAGGATCTCCCTGGCTAACACGGCCGCTTTCTGAAAGATGGATTCTCTTTTCGCCATCCCTGATGGCGTGCGTAGAGGTCTGCTGGCTTCCAAGGCGACTATTGCTCGCTCTATCAGAACGGCTATTTTGGAAGCTTACCGGGTCAAGAACAAGAGTGCCCCCTCCTGAGAAAGGCTCACTCTACCCGGGCAGTCGGCGCTTCCAGTGCGGTACGTCATGGGGCCTTCGCCGACGACTTTGCAAAGCGGCTACCTGGTCTTCCATCCACACGTTTCGCCGAACTACGGCGGACTCCAGCCTGGGCAGAAGGATCCTGCAGGCGGCAGTGGTGAGTCCTCGGACTTGATGGAAGTCTGTTTTTCCCACCCCAGGGACTGCTTTGGGACGTCCCATGGTTCCTGTGTCCCCCAATGAAAGGCGATAGAGAAAACAGGATTTTTGGTTGCTTACCGTAAAATCTGTTTCTCGCAGCCTTCATTGGGGGACACAGCACCCTCCCAGGTTGAACAGCTCTGTTTACCGTTTACGTTTGAGTTCTTTGAACACTCTTTGAGTGTTTGAAACTGTTAATCTATGGAGCGCCGTGGAATTTGTTGGCGCTATGTAGATAAAGTTTATTATTATTATATTATTATTCTTTCTCTTTTACACGTTGCTTCTCCTACTGCTTTCTCACTAACTGAATATCCTACTTCCAGTCGGTGGGGTGTACACTGCAGAGGAGGAGCTAACTTTTTTATTTGCATAGGGTCAGCCTCCTAGTGGCAGCAGCATACACCCATGGTTCCTGTGTCCCCCAATGAAGGCTCCGAGAAACAGATTTTACGGTAAGCAACCAAAAATCCTGTTTTTTAAGCGTTTTTATAGCGAAAAATCCTGAACGTCTGCACACAGTCTAATTAATTCATCTAGGGCTGCAGTGATCATATTGACACCACATGTGCCTCACAGAATTTAATACCCTTGTGTAGTGAATAAAAAATAACTACATTTTTACCACCAACATTTTGTTTTAGCCCCAGACTTTACATTTTCACACAAGAAGTGGGTAAAAACGGCACCAAAATTTGGCCCACAATTTCTACTGAACGTGGCAATACCCCATATGCGGCTGTACAGTACTACTTAGCCACGCTATTTGCCTCCTGAAGCGCAGATATTCCTAGAACAGGTTGAGGACTCCATTTACAGAGCCCCTAATTGCTAGAAGAGCAGAACCCCCCTCAAGTGACCCCATTTTGGAAACTATACCCATTTGGGAATATATTTACAGGTGTAGTGACGATTTTGACTCCATGGGTATATTCCAGAAACAAGAAGCAATGAACTTTGCGAGTGAAAATTGCAGACTGCCATTGTAGGTACGAGTACGCCGTAGTGACCAGAACGTTGCAGTGACCATTCCGTTATGCCCAGCCCGTGCTTCTGGAGACATGGATCCGTAAGTTAGGCGGGCTCTCATCGCTTCAGAAATGTGGATGCTATATGTGGTTTAGGTACACTTTGGGGCTCTGAGGGGCATTTGGATTTGGGAGCAGAGAATTTGCTACATTTCTTTTGGAGGGTGAGGAGCCGTTTCGCTTTTTCAGGGCCTTTGTACTACCAGTAATGTGGAAGCCCCTTATACAAGTGCTTCTAACTAAATTACAATATCAAAAAGTTAATTAATTTCAGTTCTTCATTACAAATAGTAGAACTCATATTATAGCCATTACAAACAGAGTGCTTATTTATGTTAATGTTGATGATTATGGAACGAAAACCCAAAAGTCATTATGTCAGTAAATTAGAATACTTTATAACACCAGCTTGAAAAATGATTTTAACCCCTCTGTGACCTTAGACGTACTATCCCGTCGAGGTGCCCTGGGCTTATCTGACCCTGGACGGGATAGTACGTCATAGCCGATCGGCCGCGCTCACGGGGGGAGCGCGGCCGATCGCGGCCAGGTGTCAGCTGCTTATCGCAGCTGACACCCGGCACTATGTGCCAGGAGCGGTCACGGACCGCCCCCGGCACATTAACCCCTGGCACACCGCGATCAAAGATGATCGCGATGTGCCGGCGGTGCAGGGAAGCACCGCGCAGGGAGGGGGCTCCCTGCGGGCTTCCCTGAGCCCCCCGCAGCAACGCGATGTGATCGCGTTGCTGCGAGGGTCTCCTCACCTCCCTCCCTGCTCGAGCCCCGGATCCAAGATGGCCGCGGATCCGGGTCCTGCAGGGAGGGAGGTGGCTTCACAGAGCCTGCTCAGAGCAGGCACTGTGAAGGCTGCAGCGCTGCATGTCAGATCAGTGATCTGACAGAGTGCTGTGCAAACTGTCAGATCACTGATCTGTGATGTCCCCCCCTGGGACAAAGTAAAAAAGTAAAAAAAAAAATTTTCCAAATGTGTAAAAAAAATAAAAAAAAATATTCCAAAATAATGAAAAAAAAAAAAAAATATTATTCCCATAAATACATTTCTTCATCTAAATAAAAAAAAAAAAACAATAAGTACACATATTTAGTATCGCCGCGTCCGTAACGACCCGACCTATAAAACTGTCCCACTAGTTAACCCCTTCAGTAAACACCGTAAGGAAAAAAAAAAAAAAAACGAGGCAAAAAACAACGCTTTATTATCATACCGCCGAACAAAAAGTGGAATAACACGTGATCAGAAGGACAGATATAAATAACCATGGTACCGCTGAAAGCGTCATATTGTCCCGCAAAAAAAGAGCCGCCATACAGCATCATCAGCAAAAAAATAAAAAAGTTATAGTCCTGAGAATAAAGCGATGCAAAAATAATTATTTTTTCTGTAAAATAGTTTTTATCGTATAAAAGCACCAAACCATAAAAAAATGATATAAATGAGGTATCGCTGTAATCGTACTGACCCGAAGAATAAAACTGATTTATCAATTTTACCAAACGCGGAACGGTATAAACGCCTCCCCCAATAGAAATTCATGAATAGCTGGCTTTTGGTCATTCTTCCTCACAAAAATCGGAATAAAAAGCGATCAAAAAATGTCACATGCCCAAAAATGTTTTCAATAAAAACGTCAACTCGTCCCGCAAAAAACAAGACCTCACATGACTCTGTGGACCAAAATATGGAAAAATTATAGCTCTCAAAATGTGGTATTGCAAAAAATATTTTTTGCAATAAAAAGGGTCTTTCAGTGTGTGACGGCTGCCAATCATAAAAATCCGCTAAAAAACTCGCTATAAAAGTAAATCAAACCCCCCTTCATCACCCCCTTAGTTAGGGAAAAATAAAAAAAAAAGTATTTATTTCCATTTTCCCATTAGGGCTAGGGTTAGGGCTAGGGTTAGGGCTAGGGTTAGGGCTAGGGCTAGGGCTAGGGTTAGGGTTAGGGCTAGGGTTAGGGCTAGGGTTAGGGCTAGGGCTAGGGTTAGGGTTAGGGCTAGGGTTAGGGCTAGGGCTAGGGTTAGGGCTAGGGCTAGGGTTAGGGCTAGGGTTAGGGCTAGGGTTAGGGCTAGGGTTAGGGCTAGGGTTAGGGTTGGGGCTACAGTTAGGGTTGGGGCTAAAGTTAGGGTTAGGGTTTAGATTACATTTACAGTTGGGAATAGGGTTGGGATTAGGGTTAGGGGTGTGTCAGGGTTAGAGGTGTGGTTAGGGTTACCGTTGGAATTAGGGTTAGGGGTGTGTTTAGATTAGGGTTTCAGTTATAATTGGGGGGTTTCCACTGTTTCGGCACATCAGGGGCTCTCCAAACATGACATGGCGTCCGATCTCAATTCCAGCCAATTCTGCGTTGAAAAAGTAAAACAGTGCTCCTTCCCTTCCGAGCTCTCCTGTGTGCCCAAACAGGGGTTTACCCCAACATATGGGGTATCAGCGTACTCAGGACAAATTGGACAACAACTTTTGTGGACCAATTTCTCCTGTTACCCTTGGGAAAATACAAAACTGGGGGCTAAAAAATAATTTTGTGGGAAAACAAAAAGATTTTTTATTTTCACGGCTCTGCGTTATAAACTGTAGTGAAACACTTGGGGGTTCAAAGTTCTCACAACACATCTAGATAAGTTCATTGAGGGGTCTAGTTTCCAATATGGGGTCACTTGTGGGGGGTTTCTACTGTTTAGGTACATTAGGGGCTCTGCAAACGCAATGTGACGCCTGCAGACCAATCCATCTAAGTCTGCATTCCAAATGATGCTCCTTCCCTTCCGAGCCCTCCCATGCGCCCAAACGGTGGTTCCCCCCCACATATCGGGTATCAGCGTACTCAGGACAAATTGGACAACAACATTTAGGGTCCAATTTCTCCTGCTAACCTTGGAAAAATACAAAACTGGGGGCTAAAATATAATTTTTGTGGAAAAAAAAATATTTTTTATTTGCATGGCTCTGCGTTATAAACTGTAGTGAAATACTTGGGGGTTCAAAGCTCTCACAACACATCAAGATGAGTTCCTTAGGGGGTCTACTTTCCAAAATGGTGTCACTTGTGGGGGGTTTCTACTGTTTAGGTACATTAGGGGCTCTGCAAACGCAATGTGACGCCTGCAGACCATTCCATCTAAGTCTGCATTCCAAATGGCGCTCCTTCCCTTCCGAACCCTCCCATGCGCCCAAACGGTGGTTCCCCCCCACATATGGGGTATCAGCGTACTCAGGACAAATTGGACAACAACTTTTGGGGTCCAATTTCTCCTGTTACCCTAGGGAAAATACAAAACTGGGGGCTAAAAAATAATTTTTGTGGGAAAAAAATTTTGTTTTATTTTTATGGCTCTGCATTATAAACTTCTGTGAAGCCCTTGGTGGGTCAAAGTGCTCACCACACATCCAGATAAGTTCCTTAGGGGGTCTACTTTCCAAAATGGTGTCACTTGTGGGGGGTTTCAATGTTTAGGCACATCAGTGGCTCTCCAAACGCAACATGGCGTCCCATCTCAATTCCTGTCAATTTTGCATTGAAAAGTCAAACGGCGCTCCTTCCCTTCCAAGCTCTCCCATGCGCCCAAACAGTGGTTTACTGCCACATATGGGGTATCAGCGTACTCGGGACAAATTGGACAACAACTTTTGAGGTCCAATTTCTTCTCTTACCCTTGGAAAAATAAAAAATTGGGGGCAAAAATATAATTTTTGTGAAAAAATATGATTTTTTATTTTTACGGTTCTGCATTATAAACTTCTGTGAAGCACTTGGTGGGTCAAAGTGCTCACCACACATCCAGATAAGTTCCTTAGGGGGTCTACTTTCCAAAATGGTGTCACTTGTGGGGGGTTTCAATGTTTAGGCACATCAGTGGCTCTCCAAACGCAACATGGCGTCCCATCTCAATTCCTGTCAATTTTGCATTGAAAAGTCAAATAGCGCTCCTTCCCTTCCGAGCTCTCCCATGCGCCCAAACAGTGGTTTACTGCCACATATGGGGTATCAGCGTACTCAGGACAAATTGGACAACAACTTTTTGGGTCCAATTTCTCCTGTTACCCTTGGTAAAAGAAAACAAATTGGAGCTGAAGTAAATTTTTTGTGTAAAAAAGTTAAATGTTCATTTTTATTTAAACATTCCAAAAATTCCTATTAAACACCTGAAGGGTTAATAAACTTCTTGAATGTGGTTTTGAGCACCTTGAGGGGTGCAGTTTTTAGAATGGTGTCACACTTGGGCATTTTCTATCATATAGACCCCTCAAAATGACTTCAAATGAGACGTGGCCCCTAAAAAAAAATGGTGTTGTAAAAATGAGAAATTGCTGGTCAACTTTTAACCCTTATAACTCCCTAACAAAAAAAAAAATTGGTTCCAAAATTATGCTGATGTAAAGGAGACATGTGGGAAATGTTACTTATTAAGTATTTTGTGTGACATATCTCTGTGATTTAATTGCATAAAAATTCAAAGTTTGAAAATTGCGAAATTTTCAAAATTTTCGCCAAATTTCCGTTTTTTTCACAAATAAACGCAGGTACTATCAAAGAAATTTTACCACTATCATGAAGTACAATATGTCACGAGAAAACAATGTCAGAATCACCAGGATCCGTTGAAGCGTTTCGGAGTTATAACCTCATAAAGGGACAGTGGTCAGAATTGTAAAAATTGGCCCGGTCCATAACGTGCAAACCACCCTTGGGGGTAAAGGGGTTAAAATCTGAAATTGTGACCTACTGAAATGTATATTCAGTAAATGCACTCAATATTTGGTCAGGGCTCCTTCTGCATCAATTACTGCATCAATGTGGCGTGGCATGGAGGCGATCAGCATGTGGCACTGCTGAGGTGTTATGGAAGCCCAGGTTGCTTTGATAGCAGCCTTCAGCTTGTCCGCATTTTTGGGCCTGGTGTCTTTTATCTTCCTCTTGACAATACCCCATAGATTCTCTATGGGGTCTAGGTCAGGCGAGTTTGTTGACCAAAAAAGCATAGGGATACTGTTGTTTTTAAACCAGGTATTGGTACTTTTGGCATCTCCAAAAAGCTTGTCGGCAGAGGGAAGTATGAAGTGCTCTAAAATTTCCTTGTAGACGGCCACGCTAACTTTGGTCTTGATAAAACACAGTGGACCTACACCAGAATATGAAATGGCTCCTCAAATCATGACCGATTGTGGAAACTTCACGCTAGACCTCAAAGCAGCTTGGATTGTGTGCCTCTCCACTCTTCCTCCAGACTCTGAGACCTTGATTTCCAAATGAAATGCAAAATTCACTTTCATCTGAAAACACCTTGGACCACTGAGCAACAGTCCAGTTCTTTTTCTCCTCGGCCCAGGTAAGGGTACGTTCACATTTGCGGTTTGCGCCGCAGCGTCGCCGCCGCAACAAAACGCATGCGCCGTGCGGCCCTATCTTTAACATTGGCGCCGCATGGGGCCGCATGTGCATGCGTTGTGTTGCGTTTTACGCCGCATGCGGCGTTAGGGCGCACCTGTCTGGGCGCGGCAAACGCAACATGTTGGATTTTTTGTGCGGCGCCGACCTTTTAAAAAACGCATGCGTCGTGCGGCCCTATCTTTAACATTGGCGCCGCATGGGGCCGCATGTGCATGCGTTTTGCTGCGTTTTTGTTTGCGTTGTGCGTTGCGGCGACGACGCTGCGGCGCACAACGCAAATGTGAACTTAGACTAAGACACTTCTGGAGTTGTCGATTGGTCATGAGTGGCTTGAAACAAGGACTGAGACACTTGTAGCCCATGTCCTGGATAAGTCTGTGTGTGGTGGCTCTTGGAGCAATGACTCCAGCAGCAGTCCACTCTTTGTGAATCTCCCCCAAATTTTTGAATGGCCTTTCTTAACAATCCTTTCAAGGCTGCGGTTTTCCCTGTTGCTTGTGCACCTTTTTCTACCACACTTTCTCCTTCCACTCAACTTTCCATTAATATTTCTTGGATACAGCACTGTGTGAACAGCCAGCTTCTTTAGCAATGACCTTTTATGGCTTACCCTCCTTGTGGAGTGAGTCAATGACTGTCTTCTGGACATCTGTCAAGTCAGCAGTCTGCCCCTTATTGTGGAGCCGACTGAAACAGACTAAAGAACCTTTTTAAAAGGTTTACGAAGTCTTTGCAGGTGTTTTTTTTGTTAATTATTCTAATTTACTGAGATAATGACTTTTGGGTTTTCATTGACTGTAAGCCATAATCATCAACATTAACAGAAATAAAACACTTGAAATAGATCACTCTGTTTGTAATGACTCTATATAATATATGATATGAGAAGAAAATGCGGCACTCACCCTGTTGCTGTTAAGTCGTGATCTTTATTGGACACAAAGAATCTCAATAATTCACATCCATGTGGACGGCAGGTATACCGGAGGGTGCGGGGAGCGGAGGGTGGACAACGACCGTTTCACTCTGAGTGCGCGAGTCCTGGACCCGTTGAAGCGCACTCAGCGCAAAACGGCCGTTGTCCACCCTCCGCTACCCGCACCCTCCGGTATACCTGCCGTCCACATGGATTTGAATTATTGAAATTCTTTGTGTCCAATAAAGATCACGACTTCACAGCAACAGGGTGAGTGCCGCATTTTCTTCTCATCATAAAATATTTTGCTTTTTGCTATGTATATTCTGAGCACCAATAACCTGTGATTTCGTGCAAGCTGCAAATCAGTCTCCACGTGAATCCAACGCCTGAGAGTGTGCATTTCTCTGGTGCCGTTCACTTCACTTTTTTCTTATATTGTGAATATAATATACTAGATGGTGGCCCGATTCTAACGCATCGGGTATTCTAGAATATGTATGCGTAGTGTATAGCACAGCCCACGTTGTATACTGCGCAGCCCACGTTGTATACTGCGCAGCCCACGTTGTATACTGCGCAGCCCACGTTGTATACTGCGCAGCCCACGTTGTATACTGCGCAGCCCACGTTGTATACTGCGCAGCCCACGTTGTATATTGCACAGTTCACACAGTCTATAACAATGTGGCCATCATATCCCTGTTTAAAAAAAGAATTAAAATAAAAAATAGTTATATACTCACCCTCAGGTGGCCCCCCGGATCGAAGCGGTTACAGACGCTCCTCGTGCGCTCCGGTCTGACAGAGGCAGGCTACTTTGTCTGCCCTGTTGAGGGCAGAGCAAAGTACTGCAGTGCGCAGGCGCTGGGAAAGGTCAGAGAGCACTGGCGCCTGCGCACTGCAGTACTTTGCTCTGCTCTCAACAGGGTAGTCAAAGTACACCAGCACCAGAGCCGCTGCAAGAAGACAAGAGGAGGACGCCATTGAATGAAGAAAAGAGGCACTGGACCCGGATCGCAATGCCCATCTGACCGGACCGCAGCGGGACTGCCCCTGGGTAAGTATAATCTATCCTCTTTTTCTTACCTTTCAGGTTACATCGGGGGCTTATCTACAGCATTACAGAATGCTGTAGATAAGCCCCTGATGCCGGTGGGCTTAGCTCAGATACGATTTTTGGGGTGAGAGTCCCTTTAAAGCAAGAGGCTCCATTATACGTCAACAGATTCTTTAGGTCGCCTTCGAGGTTTGTGGCATGAGAGATGCAGCACTGCGATGGGACTGCCTTATCACAATGTGCACAGTCAGATGTATGGCAAGTAGTGAAGAGAACCTTTCAGCAGAGTCCTGATGAGACACTAGCTGTCTATACACTGTGGAATTTCAAAAAGGTATTCTATGTTCCAGATGACTTGTTGGGGGCATGTCCCTAGTGGCTTCACCTCGTTTATCTCTACGAGAGTGACAGATCTCTCCATATACTACACACACACACACACACACACAAGTATAAGGAGAAAGCTGTCAGTCATTGGGAGAAGGGTGGGGAGAAGTTGCCGGGGACCTGTTGTAAACTAATAATTTATATCCAGATAGAACTAAAGAAAAATATTGTGAGTACTCTGACAAAGTCACTGGTAAAGGGCTGGAGGGGAGATATGTTTTGCTTTGCTTAATGGCGTCAGTGATGTAAAACCCAGAGACTTTCCTCCAGCACGCTAAGTGCTGCAAGGGGTTAACAACCAATTCTTTTAGGCTGGGTTTTATGTGGACATCCAGAGAGAGGGTGGGAGGTTGTCCACCTTATCTCCACCCCAGGGTGTGGTCTGGGGTTTAAATGGCCACTCCAGAAAAGTGGTTGTGCTGGAACCAACCTGAACTGTGTGTATTCTGCCAACGGTGAGCGGGTTGACTCCCAATCTCAGAAGGACTGTGCTTTCTGCTACCATTTTGTTTTTTTTTGTTTTCCTGTTTTGACTACACCTTGGTTTATGCTGCCTATAATTAACCCAAGGAAGTTATTAAAGAGACAGGGTTCCCGTGTCTATCTCCGTGTACCACAGGTGGTGTTAGGGTATGTTTCCAAGTGGCATATTTGCTGCGGATTGGACGCTGTGTACAGCCACAGCATCCAGATGCTACAGCATAGTGGATGGAATTTTATGAAATCCCATATCCACTATACGTACAAAAACGCAGGTGGCAAACCTGCTTTTACGCACATGCGGCACATCTTCATAGATCGCAGCATGTCTATTTATCTTGCGCAGGCGCTCAGTCTCCACAAGATAAATAGCACAGCTCTATGGATAGGATGCAATGCGATGACTCCGCATGTGTTTAATGTGTACAAAAGCAGGCAGGGCTTTGGACAGAGCAGGGATCCGCTGCATTGAAAGGGCTGCCGGTACGCCACGTGGAAAGTTTGGAGGAGGAGGAATTCCCCATGTGTGTCCTGGCTGGTGACGAGATAGTTATCAGTGAGACCAAGATTCCTGAACTGGGGTTTCTGGGGGACATTTTCGGACTGCTCAAATGAGGGATCTTACCCTAAAAGGGGCATTTGAAAAAATGTGACAAATGGTGTTCTCCAAGAGACAGGGGTCCAACTCCAGGTTCCCGTACTTTGTAGTCAATGAGGACTAGCTCTAACGGGTCACTAAACAGCGAGGGGAAGTCTTAGAGCAGCTATTAGTCCTGGGACACTCTAGAAGTAGGATACTAGATCTGGCCCATTCTCATGTCTTGGGGGACATCTAGGCATAGATAAAATCCAAGAGTGAGTCCTTTAGAGGTTGTACTAGCCTGGGTGTCACAGGGACATTGCTAATTTCTGCCAATCCTGCCTACCTGTAAGCTAACTGCTCCCGTATCCCACTTCCGCAGTACCCTTATTCCGTTACCCATTATAGAGGTCCCCTTTGACCGGTTTGTCATGGACCTGGTAGGACCCCTAGTTAAGTCCGCCAGAGGCCTACACATCTTGGTGATCATTGACTATGCGACAAAGTACCCGGAGGCGGTACCACTGAGGAAATTCTCAGCCAGGAGTATAGCCCGAGAGCTAGTCCATATTTTCTCCCCGATGGGCCTGCTCAGGGAGATTCTGAAGGACCAAGGAACACTGTTCATGCCAAGGTAATTAGAGAGAGTTATGTAAAGCCCTCCAGATTATCCAACTCAGGACATTGTGTACCATCCACAAACGAACGGCCTTGTGGAAAGGTTCATCAAGACCCTAGAGTCTATGCTGAAGAAGGTCGTGGAGAAAGATGGCCGGGACTGGGATTGCCTATTACTGTACCTACTGTTCTCTATTAGAGTAGTCCCACAGGCCTCTACGGGGTTCTCACTGTTAAACTGATGGCACCCTCTGGGACTTCTAGACATTGCAAAGGAGACCTGGGAAGCAGAGGTAACATCCCATTAAAGCGTTAGCGAACATTAGGCACAGATGCAGGACAGGATGGCGTGTGTGATGTCGATTGTGAGGGAGAGCCTCCATCAAGCACAAGAAACCCAGGCAAGGGTCTACAATCAGACGGAAGACAGACAGTTTAGCACTGGAAAGCGGGTGTTGATCCCCACGGATGAAAGCAAGTTCCTGGTTAACTGGCAAGGGACATATGAGGTGTTCGAAAAGTTGAGTGACGTCAACTACAAGGTCCACCAACCAAGGAGAAGAAAGCCGTACCAGGCGTATCATTTTAACCTGCTGAAACTGTGGAGAGACAGGGATCCGATAGAAGCAACATGCCCAGGGGCCCATCCTGAAGCCAGGATTGAAGATGTCACACCGTCACCAGCCCAGAAACAACAGTGCTGTGAGCTGCTTCAGCGGAAACGGGACCAGTTTATGGAATTACCAGGATGTACGCAGGTTGTGGAGCACAAAATTCTGACTGAACCACATGTGAGGGTGAACCAAAAGCTGTATCAGTTTCCTGAAGCCCGCCGCGAGGTGATCTCCAAGGAGGTGAGCAGATTAAGCCTGAGAGTCATCGAGAAGTCAAAGAGCAGCTGGTCCAGCCCTGTTGTCCTTGTGCTTAAGCTAGATGGAGAGTGGCACTTCTGTAATGATTATAGGAAACTAAATGAGGTATCCAAGTTTGACGCATATCCGATGCCCCGGATTGATGCGCTTATTTAGAGGCTAGAGTCAGCAAGATATATCACTACCCTGGACCTAAAGGGGTAATGGCAAATTCTCCTGTCTCCAAGTGCCAAGGAGAAGACTGCCTTCTCTACACCTGCCAGGTGCTTTCAGTATACCCACATGCCGTTTGGACTCCAAGGAGCTCCAGCTACCTTACAGAGGGCCATGGACCAGATCCCAGCCGCTCACAAAAAGTATGCCATTGCTTATCTGGATGACATTGTGATCTTCAGCCCGGACTGGGGAAGTCGCCTGCAAAAGATCCAGGTGGTACTGGATGACCTGAAGAAGGCAGGGTTCACCATAAGCCCAAAAAAGTGCGCCCTGGAAAAGGAAAATGCAAAATACTTGGGCTACATCGTCAGGAGGGGCAAAATAAAGCCGCAAATAGATAAGGTGGAGGCAATCCAAAAGTGACCGCAGCCAGTCTCCAAAAAGCAGGTCAGGGCGTTTCTGGGAATTGTGGGCTACTATCTCCACCCCAGAGTGTAGTCTGGGGCTTAAGTAGCTGGCCTCCAGAAGCAGGAGGTGTTCAGTTTCTAAAGAGGAACACTCCAGAGAAGTGGTTGTGCTGGAACCAACCTGAACCGTGTGTGTTCTGCTAACGATGAGCAGGAGGAACCCCGCTCTCAGAAGGACTGTGCTTTGTACTACCATTTTGCTTTGTTTTCCGGTTTTGCCCAGATGGCCATGTTTGTTTTACTACACCTTGGTTTATGATGCCTATAATAAACCAAACTAAGCTCTTAAAGAGACTATGGGTCATGATCCAGGCCGTGCTTTGGCTTGTCTCTTCTTTTCCGGTCTGGTCATGTCCGGGGTTAACTTTCCCTGCCTCGTTTCTGTGTCCGGTCTGCTATATCTCTGTGCAGCAACCTGTGTGCAGTGCCAATAATATTGCTTGCCTTTGGCGTTCTAGCTGGCTCTGGCGAGTTCCTGATATGTCCTGCTGCGTTCATTTGACCCGACCAGTGTCTGTTGACCTTCCACCTACTAGTCTCTGCTCATTTCATTGTGCGTTTGGATTCCCCGGTATTTGACTTTTGCTTGGCTCTGACCTGATTTTGTCTCTCCCTTCTGGTGTTTCTGCTACTGACCGTTTGCTCTCGTCTTACTCTGCGCCTTGATTTTCCCTCTGGTACCGCGTTACCCTCTGGTATCGACTCGGCTCACTGGCTATTCCACTGCCACCGTAGCGGTAGCTTCGCTGTATTTCTGTAGGTCTGTATCATAGCAGGATATTTTCAGCTCACTCTCCACTCTGCTGCCATCTAGTGGAGTTCGTGTTATTCTGCATTAACCCTCAGTATTACAGCGTCACACTTTGTTCCCGTGTCTACCTCCTTGTACCGATGAGTGAGCCGATCTACCACAGCACATTATTGCATGGAATTAAAATGAGCTATGGAAAAAGTAAATAAATGACACTACATCTTTTCTTCTGTTTACCTCCCTTTTACAGCTTTGTTTTTTTTTCTCCATAGCAGATACAAAGAAAACAAATGTCCTCTAGTAGCGGTTTCCGCAGAGTAGGATGGATTCTTCATTACCAGAGAGCAGGTGTCTTTTTCACAACTAACTGCAGCCACATTATTATAGAACAGACCATGGATTAAATATTCTAGGCAAATTGTGGAGGTTTACAAAGTTTCTGCTATGGGGAACTAAAAGCAACACAGAAGGTTTTCAAATATGACAATGCCCAGTACAATAACTCAAGGAACACATCCCAAAAAAATGATCTGATTTGCATTTACCTTGAGATCCCTGTGGATTATAGGCGGTTTCTGCTTATGCATATGCTGGACTGCTCGACAAGTTTGGAAGAAAATCTTCAATATAGCGTCACATGACAAAGGGCCTTTACTTTCAGCCTTATTTAGGAATTCTACAAGCTGACCTATGCCAAGTAATTAAAAAAAGATAATGGTGAAACAAAACGCAAAATTCACAGACAGCAGCACAGGACCAGCACTTCTAAATGAGAGCTCAGCATATACTGTCAATTTACTTTATAATAAATGAATAAAACTGTTTATATTAATGCTCTCACCTTTACACAATTCGGTAAGCAGCAGGAATTCCCCTTGGCCTGTATCAGATTCCTCTTTTCCTATAGATGCGGCTGAGCAGAACTGGACGATGTTTGGGTGGCCAGATAACTTTTTCTACGTGCACTTTCTTAAGGAAATAAGGTAGTAAATAAGGTCTTCGATAGTCTAAAAATGAGACCTGGTTGATCACACAGCATCTTCTATGTCGAAATGTGGTCACTATATCAATTCTTAAATTCTATGAAGTTCAGAAGGAGGCTCTCACAAACCTACATTAGGAAAGGACCTTCAGTGAGAGCCAGCAAGTCAGTTCCAGGCACATGATGCAGGAGAGGACTGAACCAGCAATGGACATGGGAGAGATTGCAACCAGTAAGTATTTTAATGCATTTGCTTCACACACACACACACACACACACACACACACACATTACCAATTGATAATACAGGGGAAAATAAATTAAAAAAAAAAAAGTGTAATTAATTACTATATTAAAAAAATACAATGTTTTACTTGCATGAAACAAAAAGGGAAAGGATAACCTATAACAATGTTTCCCCCACCTCCCCCCCAAAAAAAGTGAAAAATGAAATTGTGTAAACCTATTCAAAATAAATCACATGAACCAGTAAAGGGTTATTCTTTCATCTTAGGCGAGTGTTGTTGGATCAAGATTGTGAAAATAAGGACTTTCACAATTTACTGCTTATTACGATTTTTTAGCTGTTTTTCAGATAGTCACTTTTCTTTTATTTACAGCTCCTTACCTAGGTGACAGTGGCCAAACATGCAGCACTTTTCTTTTGAGATTGCCGTGAAGCTGGCCAATATTGCAGGAGAGCATAGTCATCTTTTAACCCCAGCCAGCTTCAGTGCACTGCTTATAAGCTAGAAAGCCGTGGAAGTCTGTCTTCTAGGCAGCGAGGTGTAAGCAAAAAATAGCTCAAGAAATGTTAATGAACAATAAATTACAAAATACTTCAGTAAGGATGGCAATAACCCTTTAAAGTACCAGTTTTGGCCAATATAAGATACGGCCATCATCTTTCAGGGCAGATATACAGCATTCTATAATGCTGTGCATCATAAACTGTATGGAGCATTATATGGGGCGTATTTTGTATGGAGCATCTTATGGGGCCATTATAAACTTTATGATTATATGGGGCTCCTGATTCAATATGGATATTCAAAAACACTTAACCTACTGATGTCTCAATTCATTTTACTTTTATTGGTATCTATTTTTATTTTTGACATTTACCGGTAGCTGCTGCATTTCCCACCCTAGGCTTATACTCGAGTCATTACGTTTTCCCAGTTATTTGTGGCAAAATTAGGGGGGGGGTCGGCTTATACTCAAGTATATACGGTATATAAAATTTAAATAAAAGACCTTGCAAAAAGTCACATTTTGTATCAAAAGGCCGTAGAATATAAAATTTAAAAAAAAAAGAAAAAGAAAAACTAAGCCATATATGTAATTTTTGTTAATCTTGGCTAAAAATAAATAAAAAAAAGTGATCTAAAAATCTTATCTATTACAAAATGGCACCAATAAAAACAACAGCTTGTTCCACAAAAAATATACAGAAATACAGTTCTATAAACAGAAAAATGAGTACCGTATATACTCGAGTGTAAGCCGACCCCGCTAATTTTGCCACAAAAAAATGGGAAAACTTATTGACTCGAGTATAAGCCTAGGCTGGAAATGCAGCATTTACCGGTGAAATATAGTGCTCTGCACCGTTCATATTGCCCCATACAGTGCTCTGCTCCGTTTATATTGCCCCATACAGTGCTCTGCACCGTTCATATTGCCCCATACAGTGCTCTGCACCGTTCATATTGCCCCATACAGTGCTCTGCACCGTTCATATTGCCCCATACAGTGCTCTGCACCGTTCATATTGCCCCATACAGTGCTCTGCACCGTTCATATTGCCCCATACAGTGCTCTGCACCGTTCATATTGCCCCATACAGTGCTCTGCACCGTTCATATTGCCCCATACAGTGCTCTGCACCGTTCATATTGCCCCATACAGTGCTCTGCACCGTTCATATTGCCCCATACAGTGCTCTGCACCGTTCATATTGCCCCATACAGTGCTCTGCACCGTTCATATTGCCCCATACAGTGCTCTGCACCGTTCATATTGCCCCATACAGTGCTCTGCACCGTTCATATTGCCCCATACAGTGCTCTGCACCGTTCATATTGCCCCATACAGTGCTCTGCACCGTTCATATTGCCCCATACAGTGCTCTGCACCATTCATATAGCCCCATACAGTGCTCTGCACCATTCATATAGCCCCATACAGTGCTCTGCACCGTTCATATAGCCCCATAGATGCTCCACATAAATCTGTGCCGCCGCTGCTGCTGCAATAAAAAAAAAAAAAAAAAAACACACATACTCACCTCTCTTGATTGCAGCTCCCGGCGTCTTGTTCCGGCGTCCAGGGCCGGCGTCTCTCTGCTCTGACTGATCAGGCAGAGGGCGCCGCGCACACTATATGCGTCATCGCGCCCTCTGACCTGCACAGTCAGAGCAGAGACGCTGGGAAGATGGAGCGGCGCCCGGCGGCTGGAACGTGGACAGGTGAATATTACATACTTACCTGGTCCCGTCGTCCGGCTCCTTCTCCCGGACAGCTGTCTTCGGTGCCGCAGCTTCTTCCTCTATCAGTGGTCACCGTTACCGCTGATTAGAGAAATGAATAGGCGGCTCCACCCCTATGGGAGGTGGAGCCGCTTATTCATTTCTCTCATGAGCGGTCCCACGTGACCGCTGAAGAGAGGAAGAAGCTGCAGCACAGAAGACGGCAGGGACAGCGCCAAGATCGCTGGGACTAGGTAAGTATGCCTCAGCGCCCTCAGCCCCTCACCCGCCGACCACCTTGACTCGAGTATAAGCCGAGAGGGACACTTTCAGCCCAAAAATTTGGGCTGAAAATCTCGGTTTATACTCGAGTATATACGGTAAGTTAGAGCTCTTACAATATGACGATCAAAAAAAAGTGATCACTCGTGGAAAAAAAAGTACCAAAACATGTTAAAAAGTTAATTGCATCGACCCATAGAACAGCATTAACATATCAATTATACTGCATAGTGCATGCTATTAAAAGGAAAAAAAAAGGTTAAAAAACAAAATTCCAGATGTAATGTTTTTTGTTCATACCTACTACAAGAAAAAAGGTACCAAAAAAGTAGCGAGGGTAAAAACTACAGATAAAAAAAAATGTTTGTTTAAAAAAGTAATTTGCTGTGTAAAAGTAGCAAAAAAAAACTAATATGTAATATTGCCGCAATCGTATTGAATCACAGAATAAAGGTAAAATGCCAAATACACCAAAAGGGATTGGTCTCTAAAAGATTAAAAAAAAATAAATACGGTAAATAGAATTGCTGTCACATGTACTCCAAAATGGGACAAATGAAATCTACAACTTCTCCAACAATACACAAGCCCTCATACAGCTACGCTGACGCAAAATTGTGGAACTTCTGGCTCTCAGAATATGGCCACACAGAGGCCATTACATTTTACAAAGATTGAATAGTATACAGTACAAAAGTAATAAAACGATACACTGTAAACTTGACGTAGTCCTATTTATTCTGACCGGCGGAATATAGGTAGCGCTTTATTTGTGTAGCCCGGGGAAAGCAGAAATTCTAAACTGCAAACAGTGCTGTTTTCGTATTCATAATCTTCCCATAGTTAAAAGTTGTGAATAATTTACATGTATTCCGAAATGGTGGCACTGAGAACTACACTTCGTCCTGAAACAAATAAGCCTGTATATGAGTATGCCACCTAAAAAACAAACGTTATGGCTCTTGGAACGACGTGACAATAGAAAAATAGGGGAAAAAATGGTCTTGCAAAAACTGGCTATGGACACCAAGGGGTTAATACTTTGTTTGGCTGCTATTACCATTTTCACATGCACGGTATTTGTATAGGGCTTTAAGGATGTGACAAGCAGTAGACGCAATAGGTTTCAGTAACTTCCGCCCTTCGGCGGTTCAGAGCGTTGAGCTGCATAGAAATACATGATGCCGCACGCTCCGGTCCCGAGTGTTGGCGGCAGTGCCGGGTATTGATACGCGAGTTTCTTGCATTGCAGTTGCAAGTGTGACAACGGCCTTAAGAAATTCAGATTGCTGACCTGGCCGATGGACCCAAGTCCTGCAATTCAATTCTTCCATCTCTAGCCATAAGCGTATAGTAAACGGAACCTGCTGTCAATGGAGAGGCGACCAGAACTCCTACAAAAAAGGAATAGGAACGCCAAACACCTCTCCTCTGACAGCAGAGCACATCAAGACCCCCTATAGAGATAGATGCCGGTCTCATTGGTGGGATTCACATCTACTATACATTTATGGCACACCCTCTTTATAGGCCATACATGTACTTGTTAAGGGATTATTCCCATATTGTGCTGCACCTATGTTATTCTGCAACATTTGTGGGAAAAAGTTATTAGTCAAAAGTAAATTTACAGAAATTTTGCAGAAAAGATTTGATCGTTCATTTTTGGCTGCTATACAATTGGGGTGTAGCTTCCAATTCCTTATCCCTGTAACCATACGGCAGGGGGAACGGGGGTGATGTATGTGATCTGCCTACTCCCGGGCAGTGGGCACGGCCACTCTCAATGTAAGTGTATTGAGCGAGGCAGCGCCCACTAGACCACCACACCCGTATTGTGTAAATGTAAGTGTACATAATTGACTACATCCATGCGGTACAGCTATATGTGTATAATCGACACTGCACAGGAACACTAACTACTTTCCTATTCTACCCTAGGCCATGAAGAGTAGCGATTCTGACCAATCCACTTCTTTATAGCTCTCCAGGGAGGTTTTAATGAATAGGACATGTGTATTCCTGCTTTCTGCCGTTAAATACTGGAGAGCAGCTTATAGAAAACTGTGTCCTGTAGTCTGAATCAATATAATTTACCAATCCAGGTCATAGATCTTATCAAACTTGCATATAAGTTCACAGCGTGACACACAACAAGGAGCACAATAATTAAGTTATCTCACCCTGTTAGGAGTTACACTTAAGGTATCGTTAACGAAATCGTTATGTGTGACAGCGACCAACGATCAGGCCCCTTTATTTCGTCGCTGGATCTCCCGCAGACATCGCTGAATCGGCGTGTGTGACACCGATCCAGCGATGTCTTCACTGGTAACCAGGGCAAACATCGGGTTACTAAGCGCAGGGCTGCGCTTAGTAACCCGATGTTTACCCTGGTTACTATTGTAAAAGTAAAAAAAAAAACAAACACTACATACTTACATTCCGGTGTCTGGTCACGTCCCTCGCCTTCAGCTTCCCGCACTGACTGAGCGCCGGCCAGCCGTAAAGCAGAGCACAGCGGTGACGTCACCACTGTGCTTTACGGCCGGCGCTCAGTCAGTGCGGGAAGCTGAAGGCGAGGGACGTGACCAGACACCGGAATGTAAGTATGTAGTGTTTGGTTTTTTTTTTTACTTTTACAATGGTAACCAGGGTAAACATCGGGTTACTAAGCACGGCCCTGCGCTTAGTAACCCGATGTTTACCCTGGTTACCCGGGGACTTCGGGATCGTTGGTCGCTGGAGAGCTGTCTGTGTGACAGCTCTCCAGCGACCAAACAGCGACGCTGCAGCGATTGGGATCGTTGTCTGGATCTCTGCAGTGTCGCTAAATGTGACGGTACCTTTAATATAAATGTATAGGTAAATTTACACACACACCTAGGACTACAAGCAGGCATCCGTGTCTATTTGGATATCTGTGTAAAATGGACCACTTTTCTCTCATGCACTGGAGAAGATAAGTATTTAATATACTGCCGATTTTGCAAGTTTTCCCATCTATAGAGAATGCAGAGGTCTGTTATTCTTTTTTATAGTAAGTACACTTCACCTGTGAGAGACAGAATCTAAAAATAGGGAACAGAAAATCACATTATATGATTTTTAAACAATTAAATTACAAGAAATAAGTTCATCAATGACCATCTCGATGATCCAGAGGAGACATGGGAGGAGGTCATGTGGTCAGATGAAACCACAATAGAACTTTTATGCATACTCCATTCCCTTTATTTGGAGGAAGAAGGATGAGTACAATCCCAAAAAACACGATCCTAACCGTGAAGCATGGTGGGGGAAATATCATACTTTGGGGTTGCATTCCTGCAAAAGTGACTGCACCGTATTGAAGGGAGGATAGAAGAAGTCATGTATCGCGAAATTGTGGCCAACAACCTCCTGCCCTCAGTAAGAGAATTCAAGATGGGTCGTGGCTGAGTCTTCCAGTGTGACAATGACCCGAAACACACAGCCAGGGCAACTAAGGAGTGGCTCCGTAGGAAGCCTTTCAAGGTCCTGGAGTGGCCTAGCCAGTCTCCATATCTGAAACCAGCAGAAAAATCTTTGGAGGGAGCTGAAACTCAATGTTGCCCAGCGACAGCCCAGACACCTGAAAGATCTGGAGATCTGTATGGAGGAAGGGGCCAAAATCCCTGCTGCAGTGTGTGCAAAGTTGGTGAAGAATTACAGGAAACATCTAACTTCTGTAATTGCAAACAAAGTTTTCTGTACCAAATATTGGTTTGTTTATCTATTTTATTAAATACATATTTCAAACAGCAACATGCAAATTAATTATTTAAGAATCATACAATGTGATTTTCTGGTTTTTATTTTTAGATTCTATCTCTCACAGGTGAAGTGTACCTACGATAATAAATACAGACCTCTCCATTCTTTGTAGGTGGGAAAACTTGCAAAATTTGCAGTGTACCAAATACATTTTTTACCCCACTGTATGTCATCTATGGTCTATTGCCGCAGTTTTTTTTCTTATAGGCCTAACAAGTCTAATCTCAGCATTTCTATCTGACATAAGTGACAAGCAGGAAATCTGCATGAATAGGTCAGCTGCATGTAAAGAAACATGTAGAAACCCTATTTAAATGCATGGAACACAATTTTTTGGTGAATCAAGCACCAAAATCTGCATGAAATTCAACATGTATAAACGCTGCTTTACAGTTTGTTTGTTTTTTTATATACAGATTCTGAACTTGGTCAGTGCAAAAGAAATATAAACCAAGGACTAATTGACTAAGGTTGCTCACTTTAAGAAAGAATGTAGTAAAAGGATACGATTAAACAAATCTCCTGAATAATTGCTTTATTCTTCTCTTCTTCATTGGATAGCAATCTCTACAAATAAAACACAACCAATATGACTTTGTGCTAAACATGGAATTTACATGCAAAGTAAAAATGTTCAGGCTTGTAATCTATGTCAAATTACTTGTACGTGTCAAAAAAAATATTTACTCACTTTTGGAAGTCTCAAGAGTTATCGTCTTTCCTAAAAGAGTCACCTCCTGGCATATGCCTGCAGCAGCCAATCATGGACTCTGCCCCCTACATCATGCATCTCTCAGATGGGATAGCAAATACTTGCTGGCAGATTCCCGCTAAACCTCTCCCATCACCAGATTTCACAACATAAACTGCATATATTATTCAATAGATCTCCTAAACCGACTTCCTTTGAACATCCTTGTAAGATTGACTGTAGAATCTAATCTGCCTGAATGATCGTTCCTCAGGGTCCCTCCTCCCTGCTGAAATCTCACACTGCTCAGTCAAGCTACAGCTGTGAGTCAGGGTGTGTGGAAATTACCGTAAATACATTTGGACTTAAATGGAAGGTGCCACCAGTTTTCTTATAGTTTGTTTTTCTGTGAAATTAAGCTTAAAATAGTAATTAAAATGTATTAATGCAATGTTTGCACTGTGTATAATATTTTTCATATAGAAATGTTTGTATTTTCTTCCAAATTTTTATATATATCACCATCACCATTTCCCTCCCCTTTTGGGGGTTCTAGTATCCCTGGGGCAGAATGAAGAGTAGCACAACAGGGCAGCGCCATTTTGTGGGTGACTGCCCTGTGATCTGCTATCACCAGCAGTTACTGTCTTTCTCTCTCCCATCAGTCTCTCTCACCCACCCAGATTACATGATTCTCTCACTCCCCCTCCACAATGTCTGGCCATTCACTGCAGACCTGTAGCTCCTTATCTTATCCTACTAAGGGATGAGTCACAGCTCCTGCCAAGCAGCTGACAGCTTAAGTTGCTATAATGCTAATGGTACACTGTTCCTCCTTGATGTCTCTGCTATTCTGCCTGTACTATTCTCCTGCATTTTACTCCCTTCAGCTGTCAATCTAGGATCTGTTCTGTTGGAAGCAGTACTGCTTATGTTAGCAGATCAGAGGGCTCCATGAATATGGCAGAACACTCCCACTACTGTAAATTGTGCAGGGCACAGAGGCGTGCCCAGTTCACAGCAGTGACAGTTCCATTACAATAGATAGGGTAGGAGTCTGTCTGCTATCTCCTATGACCATGGGGTGCCATATGATGACACTGAAAGTGTCGTACTGCTACTGTGAATGCAAGATGTCAGCCCCCCAGTGCCTTCTTTAAACTCCTATATCACACAAAATGTTTCAAATGCATTCAAAACTTGGTTATAACAGCATGTTAAGTTACATTACATTGATTTATTAATGATCTACAAACGCGGTAC
This sequence comes from Ranitomeya imitator, assembly GCF_032444005.1. Classification (NCBI taxonomy): domain Eukaryota; kingdom Metazoa; phylum Chordata; class Amphibia; order Anura; family Dendrobatidae; genus Ranitomeya; species Ranitomeya imitator. Next base: position 807,183,127 of record NC_091282.1, on the reverse strand, counting down.
CTTTCCTTTAAGAGCTATAACATTTTAGCTGGGCTGATAAAATGCTCATCCTAATATTAGGATTTTTCTGCCATTCTCACATGGATATTTAACGTAGATGCACTAGTCTCAGCAAGTCTTAGAATTTTATTTAATAATGTATGAAGTTTCAATGGTGAAATTGGATGACAAACCCATTTTAAGATTATTTATTCAAAAGACTTAAAAAAAAAAATACCTTCAGAGCATAGTCTTTTGTAGAGCTTAGATCTTGAGCTTCATATACAAACGCAAATCCACCTTACAAAACAAAAACAAAACCAACAATTTAGCACCATTTTATAGTAACGTAATATAGTTCTCTTTGAGGCGGCAATTCCAAAAAAAAAACAAAAAAAAACAATACAATACACAGTCAAGTTAAATCAACAAAATAATATTTATCTTATTAGTATTTTATGTGACACGCCAACGCAAAGTAGCAAGTATTTGTGAAGCGTAAATGAAATAATACATGGTTTTCTAAATATTTAACAAATATACATCTGAAAAATATAAAGTGCATTTCTATTTAGACCCTTGTAGTTTGATACCCCTAAATAAAATCCAGAGCGACCAAGTGACTCCAGGAGTCACATAATGAGTAAATTGAGTCCCGTGTGGTGGAATTTATTCTCCGTAAAACTACAGCTGTTCTGTGAAGACCTCAGGTGTGTGTTTGAGAACATTAGGGATCAAACTGCATCAAGAAAACCACAGAACACATTATACAAGTCAGGGATACAGTTGTGGAGAGGAGTAAAGCAGGGTTAGGTTATAAAAAATAGCCCAAGCTTTGAACTGCAAATCTATTAACACATGGTCACCCACCTGAACTCACATCCCAAGGAAGGAGAGCACTAAGCAGTCAAGAGGCCCATGGTCACTGGAGGAGCTGAAGAGATCCACAGCTCAGTTGGGAGAATCTGTCTGCAGTATTTGGAAGCCAGCACAATAGAAACATATGCACCAGTTCTGCGTGTTTCACTCACTTCTGGTTTTGGCTCACAAATTCTGATGTAACACACTGACCAAATAATGAATGTGTGAACATGGCCTAAGTTATGGACTCAACAGATCTGGTCTTTATGGAAAAGTGGCAAGAAGAAAGCCAGTTTTGAAAGCAAGCCATAAGAAGTCCAATTTGCAATTAGCAAATAGTGGGGAACACTGCTAGCATGTGGTAGAAGGCGCTCCAATCAGATGAGGCCAAAGTATAACATTTTGGGCTAAATGCAAAACACTGCATGTGGTGGAAAACTAACACTTGCACACCTCCTTGAAATCACCATCCTCACTGCCAATCATGGTGGTGGCAGCATCGTGCTTTAAGGTTGCTTTTCTTCAGCAAGACGTGGTATATCTCGATTTTTCCAAAGCGTTTGATACCGTGCCGCACAAGAGGTTGGTACACAAAATGAGAATGCTTGGTCTGGGGGAAAATGTGTGTAAATGGGTTAGTAACTGGCTTAGTGATAGAAAGCAGAGGGTGGTTATAAATGGTATAGTCTCTAACTGGGTCGCTGTGACCAGTGGGGTACCGCAGGGGTCAGTATTGGGACCTGTTCTCTTCAACATATTCATTAATGATCTGGTAGAAGGTTTACACAGTAAAATATCGATATTTGCAGATGATACAAAACTATGTAAAGCAGTTAATACAAGAGAAGATAGTATTCTGCTACAGATGGATCTGGATAAGTTGGAAACTTGGGCTGAAAGGTGGCAGATGAGGTTTAACAATGATAAATGTAAGGTTATACACATGGGAAGAAGGAATCAATATCACCATTACACACTGAATGGGAAACCACTGGGTAAATCTGACAGGGAGAAGGACTTGGGGATCCTAGTTAATGATAAACTTACCTGGAGCAGCCAGTGCCAGGCAGCAGCTGCCAAGGCAAACAGGATCATGGGGTGTATTAAAAGAGGTCTGGATACACATGATGAGAGCATTATACTGCATCTGTACAAATCCCTAGTTAGACCGCACATGGAGTACTGTGTCCAGTTTTGGGCACCTGTGCTCAGGAAGGATATAATGGAACTAGAGAGAGTACAAAGGAGGGCAACAAAATTAATAAAGGGGATGGGAGAACTACAATACCCAGATAGATTAGCGAAATTAGGATTATTTAGTCTAGAAAAAAGACGACTGAGGGGCGATCTAATAACCATGTATAAGTATATAAGGGGACAATACAAATATCTCGCTGAGGATCTGTTTATACCAAGGAAGGTGACGGGCACAAGGGGGCATTCTTTGCGTCTGGAGGAGAAGGTTTTTCCACCAACATAGAAGAGGATTCTTTACTGTTAGGGCAGTGAGAATCTGGAATTGCTTGCCTGAGGAGGTGGTGATGGCGAACTCAGTCGAGGGGTTCAAGAGAGGCCTGGATGTTTTCCTGGAGCAGAACAATATTGTATCATACAATTAGGTTCTGTAGAAGGACGTAGATCTGGGGATTTATTATGATGGAATATAGGCTGAACTGGATGGACAAATGTCTTTTTTCGGCCTTACTAACTATGTTACTATGTTACCAAGGAAGCTGGTCAGAGTTATTGGGAAGATGATGGGGCTAAGAGGGCAATCCTGGAGGAAAACTGTTAGGCCATGTGTGTACGGTCAGTAGTTGGTGAGTAGTTTTCACCTTAGTATTTAGAAGACAAAACCAGAAGAGGGTAAAAAAAAAAAAAAAAAACAGACGTGGTGATGTGTTTCTATTACACTTTTCCTCTGAATATTCCACACCCAGTTTTGGTTTACATACAGTACAGACCAAAAGTTTGGACACCTTCTCATTTAAAGATTTTTCTGTATTTTCATGACTATGAAAATTGTACATTCACACTAAAGGCAACAAAACTATGAATTAACACATGTGGAATTATATACTTAACAAAAAAGTGTGAAACAACTGAAAATATGTCTTATATTCTAGGTTCTTCAAAGTAGCCACCTTTTGCTTTGATGACTGCTTTGCACACTCTTGGCATTCTCTTGATGAGCTTCAAGAGGTAGTCACCGGGAATGGTCTTCCAACAACCTTGAAGGAGTTCTCAGAGATGCTTAGCACTTGTTGGCCCTTTTCCTTCACTCTCTGCGGTCCAGCTCACCCCAAACCATCTCGATTAGGTTCAGGTCTGGTGACAGTGGGGCCAGGTCATCTGGCGTAGCACCCCATCACTCTCCTTCTTGGTCAAATAGCCCTTACACAGCCTGGAGGTGTGTTTGGGGTCATTATCCTGTTGAAAAATAAATGATGGTCCAACTAAAAGCAAACCGGATAAAATAGCATGCCGCTGCAAGATGCCGTGGTAGCCATGCTGGTTCAGTATGCCTTCAATTTTGAATAAATCCCCAACAGTGTCACCAGCAAAGCACCCCCACATCATCACACCTCCTCCTCCATGCTTCACGGTGGGAACCAGGCATGTAGAGTCCATCCGTCCATCTTTTCTGCGTCGCACAAAGACACGGTGGTTGGAACCAAAGATCCCAAATTTGGACTCATCAGACCAAAGCACAGATTTCCACTGGTCTAATGTCCATTCCTTGTGTTCTTTAGCCCAAACAAGTCTCTTCTGCCTGTTGCCTGTCCTAGCAGTGGTTTCCTAGCAGCTATTTTACCATGAAGGCCTGCTGCACAAAGTCTCCTCTTAACAGTTGTTGTAGAGATGTGTCTGCTGCTAGAACTCTGTGTGGCATTGACCTGGTCTCTAATCTGAGCTGCTGTTAACCTGCGATTTCTGAGGCTGGTGACTCGGATAAACTTATCCTCATAAGAAGACATGACTCTTGGTCTTCCTTTCCAGGGGCGGTCCTTATGTGTAGCGCTTGATAGTTTTTACCACTGCACTTGAGGACACTTTAAACGTTTTCCCAATTTTTCGGACTGACTGACCTTCATTTCTTAAAGTAATGATGGCCACTTGTTTTTCTTTATTTAGCTGTTTTTTTCTTGTCATAATACAAATTCTAACAGTCTATTCAGTAGGACTATCAGCTGTGTAGCCACCAGACTTCTGCACAACACAACTGATGGTCCCAACCCCATTTATAAGGCAAGAAATTCCACTTATCAAACCTGACGTGAAGTGAAAAACATTCCCGGTGACTACCTCTTGAAGCTCATCAAGAGAATGCCAAGAGTGTGCAAAGCAGTCATCAAAGCAAAAGGTGGCTACTTTGAAGAACCTAGAATATAACACATAATTTCAGTTGTTTCACACTTTTTTTGTTAAGTATATAATTCCACGTGTTAATTCATAGTTTTGATGCCTTCAGTCTGAATGTACAATTTTCATAGTCATGAAAATACAGAAAAATCTTTAAATAAGAAGGTGTATATATATAGTATGTGTTTTCACAAATATTTGAGCCCATGGATTCATTCTATGTCCATTTTGCAAGCCGGCGAGAAAATTTCACCGTACAGATACCATACGGATGACACAAATAATTTTTGGAGGAAGAAAAAAAAAAGAAAAAAAAAAAAAAAATCACATCCTCGCATTGAATACAGATCACTGTTTCAGGAACTTTTCTGCATATCTCGGCCGTAAAAAACGGACCGTATTTTGATACGTTAGGTCTGACCCCGGCCTAAACGCACACAAATACAGTAAACCAAGGGAACCCAGTGCTATGGAGACGATAATTCAAACCTCCGACTCCTCAATTTCTCAGACCCCACAGCCCTGCCTCACTACTGAGCCTGTACATAAAGTGCAGCACAGATTCATCTCCACTCCGACCCCACAGCCCTGCCTCACTACTGAGCCTGTACATAAAGTGCAGCACAGATTCATCTCCACTCTGACCCCACAGCACTGCCTCACTACTGAGCCTGTACATAAAGTGCAGCACAGATTCATCTCCACTCTGACCCCACAGCACTGCCTCACTACTGAGCATGTACATAACGTGCAGCGCAGATTCATCTCCACTCTGACCCCACAGCACTGCCTCACTACTGAGCCTGTACATAAAGTGCAGAACAGATTCATCTCCACTCTGACCCCACAGCACTGCCTCACTACTGAGCATGTACATAACGTGCAGCGCAGATTCATCTCCACTCTGACCCCACAGCACTGCCTCACTACTTAGCCTGTACATAAAGTGCAGAACAGATTCATCTCCACTCAGACCCCACAGCCCTGCCTCACTACTGAGCCTGTACATAATGTGCAACACAGATTCATCTCCACTCCGACCCCACAGCCCTGCCTCACTACTGAGCCTGTACATAATGTGCAACACAGATTCATCTCCACTCCGACCCCACAGCCCTGCCTCACTACTGAGCCAGTACATAAAGTGCAGAACAGATTCATCTCCACTCTGACCCCACAGCACTGCCTCACTACTGAGCCTGTACATAAAGTGCAGAACAGATTCATCTCCACTCTGACCCCACAGCACTGCCTCACTACTGTGGATGTACATGAAGTGCAGCACAGATTCATCTCCACTCTGACTCCACAGCACTGCCTCACTACTGAGCCTGTACATAAAGTGCAACACAGATTCATCTCCACTCCGACCCCACAGCCCTGCCTCACTACTGAGCATGTACATAAAGTGCAGCACAGATTCATCTCCACTCCGACCCCACAGCCCTGCCTCACTACTGAGCCTGTACATAAAGTGCAACACAGATTCATCTCCACTCCGACCCCACAACACTGCCTCACTACTGAGCCTGTACATAAAGTGCAGCAGATTCATCTACACTCTGACCCCACAGCCCTGCCTCACTACTGAGCCTGTACATAAAGTGCAGAACAGATTCATCTCCACTCCGACCCCACAGCCCTGCCTCACTACTGAGCATGTACATAAAGTGCAGCACAGATTCATCTCCACTCTGACCCCACAGCACTGCGTCACTACTGAGCCTGTACATAAAGTGCAGAACAGATTCATCTCCACTCTGACCCCACAGCCCTGCCTCACATGTACATAAAGTGCAGCAGATTCATCTCCACTCTGACTCCACAGCACTGCCTCACTACTGAGCATGTACATAAAGTGCAGCACAGATTCATCTCCACTCCGACCCCACAGCACTGCCTCACTACTGAGCCTGTACATAAAGTGCAACACAGATTCATCTCCACTCCGACCCCACAGCCCTGCCTCACTACTGAGCATGTACATAAAGTGCAGCACAGATTCATCTCCACTCCGACCCCACAGCCCTGCCTCACTACTGAGCCTGTACATAAAGTGCAACACAGATTCATCTCCACTCCGACCCCACAACACTGCCTCACTACTGAGCCTCTACATAAAGTGCAGCAGATTCATCTCCACTCCGACCCCACAGCACTGCCTCACTACTGAGCCTGTACATAAAGTGCAGCAGATTCATCTACACTCTGACCCCACAGCCCTGCCTCACTACTGAGCCTGTACATAAAGTGCAGCACAGATTCATCTCCACTCTGACCCCACAGCACTGCCTCACTACTGAGCCTGTACATAAAGTGCAGCACAGATTCATCTCCACTCTGACCCCACAGCACTGCCTCACTACTGAGCCTGTACATAAAGTGCAGAACAGATTCATCTCCACTCCGACCCCACAGCCCTGCCTCACTACTGAGCCTGTACATAATGTGCAACACAGATTCATCTCCACTCCGACCCCACAGCCCTGCCTCACTACTGAGCCTGTACATAAAGTGCAGAACAGATTCATCTCCACTCCGACCCCACAGCCCTGCCTCACTACTGAGCCTGTACATAAAGTGCAGAACAGATTCATCTCCACTCCGACCCCACAGCCCTGCCTCACTACTGAGCCTGTACATAATGTGCAACACAGATTCATCTCCACTCCGACCCCACAGCCCTGCCTCACTACTGAGCCTGTACATAATGTGCAACACAGATTCATCTCCACTCCGACCCCACAGCCCTGCCTCACTACTGAGCCTGTACATAAAGTGCAGCACAGATTCATCTCCACTCCGACCCCACAGCCCTGCCTCACTACTGAGCCTGTACATAAAGTGCAGCACAGATTCATCTCCACTCTGACCCCACAGCACTGCCTCACTACTGAGCCTGTACATAAAGTGCAGCACAGATTCATCTCCACTCTGACTCCACAGCACTGCCTCACTACTGAGCCTGTACATAAAGTGCAACACAGATTCATCTCCACTCCGACCCCACAGCCCTGCCTCACTACTGAGCATGTACATAAAGTGCAGCAGATTCATCTACACTCTGACCCCACAGCCCTGCCTCACTACTGAGCCTGTACATAAAGTGCAGAACAGATTCATCTCCACTCCGACCCCACAGCCCTGCCTCACTACTGAGCCTGTACATAAAGTGCAGCACAGATTCATCTCCACTCTGACCCCACAGCACTGCCTCACTACTGAGCCTGTACATAAAGTGCAGCACAGATTCATCTCCACTCTGACCCCACAGCACTGCCTCACTACTGAGCCTGTACATAAAGTGCAGAACAGATTCATCTCCACTCTGACCCCACAGCACTGCCTCACTACTGAGCATGTACATAACGTGCAGCGCAGATTCATCTCCACTCTGACCCCACAGCACTGCCTCACTACTTAGCCTGTACATAAAGTGCAGAACAGATTCATCTCCACTCAGACCCCACAGCCCTGCCTCACTACTGAGCCTGTACATAATGTGCAACACAGATTCATCTCCACTCCGACCCCACAGCCCTGCCTCACTACTGAGCCTGTACATAATGTGCAACACAGATTCATCTCCACTCCGACCCCACAGCCCTGCCTCACTACTGAGCCAGTACATAAAGTGCAGAACAGATTCATCTCCACTCTGACCCCACAGCACTGCCTCACTACTGAGCCTGTACATAAAGTGCAGAACAGATTCATCTCCACTCTGACCCCACAGCACTGCCTCACTACTGTGGATGTACATGAAGTGCAGCACAGATTCATCTCCACTCTGACTCCACAGCACTGCCTCACTACTGAGCCTGTACATAAAGTGCAACACAGATTCATCTCCACTCCGACCCCACAGCCCTGCCTCACTACTGAGCATGTACATAAAGTGCAGCACAGATTCATCTCCACTCCGACCCCACAGCCCTGCCTCACTACTGAGCCTGTACATAAAGTGCAACACAGATTCATCTCCACTCCGACCCCACAGCACTGCCTCACTACTGAGCCTGTACATAAAGTGCAGCACAGATTCATCTCCACTCTGACCCCACAGCACTGCCTCACTACTGAGCCTGTACATAAAGTGCAGAACAGATTCATCTCCACTCCGACCCCACAGCCCTGCCTCACTACTGAGCCTGTACATAATGTGCAACACAGATTCATCTCCACTCCGACCCCACAGCCCTGCCTCACTACTGAGCCTGTACATAAAGTGCAGAACAGATTCATCTCCACTCCGACCCCACAGCCCTGCCTCACTACTGAGCCTGTACATAAAGTGCAGAACAGATTCATCTCCACTCCGACCCCACAGCCCTGCCTCACTACTGAGCCTGTACATAATGTGCAACACAGATTCATCTCCACTCCGACCCCACAGCCCTGCCTCACTACTGAGCCTGTACATAATGTGCAACACAGATTCATCTCCACTCCGACCCCACAGCCCTGCCTCACTACTGAGCCTGTACATAAAGTGCAGCACAGATTCATCTCCACTCCGACCCCACAGCCCTGCCTCACTACTGAGCCTGTACATAAAGTGCAGCACAGATTCATCTCCACTCTGACCCCACAGCACTGCCTCACTACTGAGCCTGTACATAAAGTGCAGCACAGATTCATCTCCACTCTGACTCCACAGCACTGCCTCACTACTGAGCCTGTACATAAAGTGCAACACAGATTCATCTCCACTCCGACCCCACAGCCCTGCCTCACTACTGAGCATGTACATAAAGTGCAGCAGATTCATCTACACTCTGACCCCACAGCCCTGCCTCACTACTGAGCCTGTACATAAAGTGCAGAACAGATTCATCTCCACTCCGACCCCACAGCCCTGCCTCACTACTGAGCCTGTACATAAAGTGCAGCACAGATTCATCTCCACTCTGACCCCACAGCACTGCCTCACTACTGAGCCTGTACATAAAGTGCAGCACAGATTCATCTCCACTCTGACCCCACAGCACTGCCTCACTACTGAGCATGTACATAACGTGCAGCGCAGATTCATCTCCACTCTGACCCCACAGCACTGCCTCACTACTGAGCCTGTACATAAAGTGCAGAACAGATTCATCTCCACTCTGACCCCACAGCACTGCCTCACTACTGAGCATGTACATAACGTGCAGCGCAGATTCATCTCCACTCTGACCCCACAGCACTGCCTCACTACTTAGCCTGTACATAAAGTGCAGAACAGATTCATCTCCACTCAGACCCCACAGCCCTGCCTCACTACTGAGCCTGTACATAATGTGCAACACAGATTCATCTCCACTCCGACCCCACAGCCCTGCCTCACTACTGAGCCTGTACATAATGTGCAACACAGATTCATCTCCACTCCGACCCCACAGCCCTGCCTCACTACTGAGCCAGTACATAAAGTGCAGAACAGATTCATCTCCACTCTGACCCCACAGCACTGCCTCACTACTGAGCCTGTACATAAAGTGCAGAACAGATTCATCTCCACTCTGACCCCACAGCACTGCCTCACTACTGTGGATGTACATGAAGTGCAGCACAGATTCATCTCCACTCTGACTCCACAGCACTGCCTCACTACTGAGCCTGTACATAAAGTGCAACACAGATTCATCTCCACTCCGACCCCACAGCCCTGCCTCACTACTGAGCATGTACATAAAGTGCAGCACAGATTCATCTCCACTCCGACCCCACAGCCCTGCCTCACTACTGAGCCTGTACATAAAGTGCAACACAGATTCATCTCCACTCCGACCCCACAACACTGCCTCACTACTGAGCCTGTACATAAAGTGCAGCAGATTCATCTACACTCTGACCCCACAGCCCTGCCTCACTACTGAGCCTGTACATAAAGTGCAGAACAGATTCATCTCCACTCCGACCCCACAGCCCTGCCTCACTACTGAGCATGTACATAAAGTGCAGCACAGATTCATCTCCACTCTGACCCCACAGCACTGCGTCACTACTGAGCCTGTACATAAAGTGCAGAACAGATTCATCTCCACTCTGACCCCACAGCCCTGCCTCACATGTACATAAAGTGCAGCAGATTCATCTCCACTCTGACTCCACAGCACTGCCTCACTACTGAGCATGTACATAAAGTGCAGCACAGATTCATCTCCACTCCGACCCCACAGCACTGCCTCACTACTGAGCCTGTACATAAAGTGCAACACAGATTCATCTCCACTCCGACCCCACAGCCCTGCCTCACTACTGAGCATGTACATAAAGTGCAGCACAGATTCATCTCCACTCCGACCCCACAGCCCTGCCTCACTACTGAGCCTGTACATAAAGTGCAACACAGATTCATCTCCACTCCGACCCCACAACACTGCCTCACTACTGAGCCTCTACATAAAGTGCAGCAGATTCATCTCCACTCCGACCCCACAGCACTGCCTCACTACTGAGCCTGTACATAAAGTGCAGCAGATTCATCTACACTCTGACCCCACAGCCCTGCCTCACTACTGAGCCTGTACATAAAGTGCAGCACAGATTCATCTCCACTCTGACCCCACAGCACTGCCTCACTACTGAGCCTGTACATAAAGTGCAGCACAGATTCATCTCCACTCTGACCCCACAGCACTGCCTCACTACTGAGCCTGTACATAAAGTGCAGAACAGATTCATCTCCACTCCGACCCCACAGCCCTGCCTCACTACTGAGCCTGTACATAATGTGCAACACAGATTCATCTCCACTCCGACCCCACAGCCCTGCCTCACTACTGAGCCTGTACATAAAGTGCAGAACAGATTCATCTCCACTCCGACCCCACAGCCCTGCCTCACTACTGAGCCTGTACATAAAGTGCAAAACAGATTCATCTCCACTCCGACCCCACAGCCCTGCCTCACATGTACATAAAGTGCAGCAGATTCATCTCCACTCTGACCCCACAGCACTGCCTCACTACTGAGGATGTACATAAAGTGCAGAACAGATTCATCTCACCTAAAAGTCGAGATCGTTAGATCAGGAACAGAACAGACATTTATAGGACATTTCAGAACTTTTCAAAATTATTATGAAAACATGTACAGCACATCTTGCATTGAACTAGTATACCAGTTTATTAGATATTTTAGGAGTCTGTCCATTTTAGGGTATGTGCACATGTCAGGATTTCTAGCAGAAATTTCCTGACAAAAACCGGACAATTCTGCCAGAAATCCGAATGCGTTTTTTGCACTGGTTTTTTTAGCGTTTTTTTCCACGGGTTTTTTTTGCGTTTTTTCCCAATGCATTAAATAGTGGGAAAAACGCGAAAAATCTGCAAAATTAATGAACATGCTGCTTTATTTACCAAGATGCGTTTTTTTTTCGCGGAAAAAAAATGCATCATGTGCACAAAAATTGCAGAATGCATTTTAAATGATAGGATGCATATGTCTGCGTTTTTAATGCGTTTTTATAGCGAAAAAAAATGCAAAAAAACTTGAACGTGTGCACATACCCATACACTGACTCCACATCCCTGCATGTGGGGTATGATTTTTATGGCGTAACTCAAAAGACTTGTATAAGCAATTGTCATCTGCCATACAGAAGAAACTATTGCATGCTAAAAAATCTTCTCATGGACACTCGGTCGGTGTGAAAATGGCCTTCTGAACATAGGTCTGCGATCTGTAGATGGGCTGCACACGTCCAACATGTACAATACTCTCATCTGAATGAGCCCTTAGGGCGGATTGCACAATACAAATGTTAGCATTTGATAGGATGTGACCACAACATGCAAACTCAACCTTAAACACCAGGAGGAACGATCCTGGAAGGAGAGCATCCGACACCCAGCAGGTGTAGTGCAAAGGCCCTGTTACATATTCAGGACTAGCTGAGAATGGCTATCAGAACAGGCATGAGACAACCCCATTAATTAGGTTTTCATCTATATTGACACTAGGCTCCCACTGCCAGGGCACTCAGTTGTCACCACCGCTGGGGCACAGAACATTACATGCACGGACATCATTGTGCCTCCACAACGAGATCTGCTCTTCCAAGTAGCACACCGCTCTGCCCAATATGAGGGTCCACCTCTCTACTAAGGCCATAGGAAAATAGGTTGTCCATCACTGCGGCCCAATTACCGAGCAGACACCATACATGCCCACACAGATGCCTTCCACTCTAGCAGAGCAATGCCATATGCTGGACACGTTTCCTGGAAGATGCCGTGGGCCTACGTGGACCTCCGGACGACCCGTGGGCCTACGTGGACCTCCGGACGACCCGTGGGCCTACGTGGACCTCCGGACGACCCGTGGGCCTACGTGGACCTCCGGACGACCCGTGGGCCTACGTGGACCTCCGGACGACCCGTGGGCCTACGTGGACCTCCGGACGACCCGTGGGCCTACGTGGACCTCCGGACGACCCGTGGGCCTACGTGGACCTCCGGACGACCCGTGGGCCTACGTGGACCTCCGGACGACCCGTGGGCCTACGTGGACCTCCGGACGACCCGTGGGCCTACGTGGACCTCCGGACGACCCGTGGGCCTACGTGGACCTCCGGACGACCCGTGGGCCTACGTGGACCTCCGGACGACCCGTGGGCCTACGTGGACCTCCGGACGACCCGTGGGCCTACGTGGACCTCCGGACGACCCGTGGGCCTACGTGGACCTCCGGACGACCCGTGGGCCTACGTGGACCTCCGGACGACCCGTGGGCCTACGTGGACCTCCGGACGACCCGTGGGCCTACGTGGACCTCCGGACGACCCGTGGGCCTACGTGGACCTCCGGACGACCCGTGGGCCTACGTGGACCTCCGGACGACCCGTGGGCCTACGTGGACCTCCGGACGACCCGTGGACCTCCGGCCGACCCGAGCCTGCTCAGCGGAGACGTCGGTCCCAGCGTCTTGCTCAGTCCCACTCTGTACAAAGGGTTACTGCTGCTTTTCCGGCTTCTGCCATTGAAGTCAGTGCTGGGCAGCGGCGAGCAGACGCTTCTGGGACTAAGTCCTGCTTTTCACGTTCTGAGCATGCTCAGAGTAAGATTTCTCAATGGAGATCGAGGGTCACATGGTCAGATACTGCAGCTAAGTCCATTGGTCCTTTCAGGAAGGTCCTTTAAGTGCTAGGACTAAGTCCTGCTTTGCACAATGAGCATGCCCAGGGCAAGATCTCTCAGTGGAGATTTAGGGTCACATGCTCAGGTATGGCAGTCTCTCATTTGTCCTTCTAGGAACGTCTTTTACCTGCTGCAGCTATATAAGGCTCACATGGCCGCACGGCCATGCGCTAGTGTACATTTGTATATGTGTTTGTTGTGAGTGCAAGTCGTTCATTAAATACCCGCGGGGCTCCGGCAGACCCGCGGGGCTCCGGCAGACTCATCAGCCTACTAGGTTATATGGTACTAAAAATAATAGCAATAATACACAGATCAACATCCATAACATTAGAAAAGCACAACACGGTACCACGGCACATGCTGAAAATGGCAGTGAGAGAAATGATTTGACAGGATTTCTACCCTCGCCTACTGTATCCTCACCCATCCCTTGTAGATTGTGAGCGCTCGAGGGCAGGGTCGTCTCTCCTCCTGTACCAGTTATGACTTGTATTGTTCAAGATTATTGTACTTGTTTTTATTATGTATACCCCTCCTTACATGTAAAGCGCCATGGAATAAATGGCGCTATAATAATAAATAATAATAATTTGACATCTGGGCACAATCACAGTAATGCTGAACTTCACCCAGCCTGGAATGGCTGATAACAGAGAATAGTAGCAGCCATCAGAATGACTAAGGAAAAGGCAGATCAGGCCAGCGCTGCCATCACTGTATGGGCTCCATGGACCTGTCCATTATTCCCACCCCTAAAGAAGAGAGCAGTGAGGGTCCCATAAACAATGCCGCAGCCCCCAGCAGGTGCACACACTCACCCTCAGCGATCACCCGCTTTACCCGCAGCTTCATCTCCCCCAGCTCCACTGTCTGCCCCACGAAATCATGTTGGTCCCTGCCAGCGGCTCCAGAGCCGGGCCCGGCCAGGAAGTCCAGAGCGGACTGCAGGAGAGACATGGCGGCGGCGGCGGCGGAGACGCCACACAGCAGCGGGCAGCCACAGGCCGGCTCCCCGGAGAGAGATGTCAGCGGCCGGGCTCACTCACTGCCCCGCTTCCGGCCTCGGCCGTGCTTCCGCGTGCGTGACGTCACCGACCGCTGACGTGAAAACTTCCCCCACTCCCACTTTCCCAGGCATCTCTGGAGTGCTGCCTGGTGATGACGTGTACTAGGCAACGTCTGCAGTGCTCGTGAGGGGGAAGCTGAAGGGTTAATCCCGTCACCAATACTAACTAGGGCAGGTACCATACATAGTATTCCTCTGTACCAGATACGGAAATGTCCGCACGCCCCCTAGCGGTCAGGTCTGGTATAGGAGCTCGGTAAGGCTGTGTGCACACCAGTGATGGGCAGTGCGGCTCTTTCTGGAGCCCTGTATCTGGGACACCATGTAGTTAGCGGGACTCTCCGCAGTATTCACCTTCTACATGGCTTTTACTAGGGGTAAATGATGGTGTTTGGCAGCCGGGGAGACTGAACCCCCCTGAATAATGCTCTGTCGTTGGTTGGCAGCACTTTGGGGCTTCAGTCACCTTGGCCACTGAAGACTACTTTTACCCCAATGTGAGCCATTGGGGGGCTGAAACTCATAGGGTAACTCATATTCTGGAGGACTGCGGATTTTTCCGCAGTGGATTTGGAAAAACCGCAGTGCAAAACCGCTGCGTTTTTTCCTGCGGATTTATCATGGTTTCTACTGCGGATTCCGCTGCGGTTTCACATCTGCAGTTTTCTATTGGAGCAGGTGTAAAACCGCAGCGGAATCCGCACAAAGAATTGACATGCTGCAGAATGTAAACCGCTGCGTTTCCGCACGTTTTTTTTCCGCAGCATGTGCACTGCGGATTTCTTTTCCCATAGGATAACATGGTACTGTAAACTCATGGGAAACCGCTGCGGATCTGCAGCAAAATCCACAGTGTGTGCACATAGCCTTACTGTCCAAGGAAGGGGACCGGCTGGTTATGCGGGATCGGTCGTGAGTGAACCATCAGGAACGCACATGGGGTAGGTATGTTCACACTCCATCCTGTCCAAAGCTTCCTGCAGAGAACATATACTGTGAGCACACCGTCAGGGCTCATTTAGTCATTCAGGCCGTCCCCCAAAATGTTTTTACATGGGCTGTACTGTGTTATAGGGGACATAGCCTCTATAGAAACCATAGAAGTCCGGCCTGTTGCTGGCACAGCGCTTGAGAAAACAATTCCTATACAGATAAGGAGGATTCGGCGCAGCGTTGTCGTGGCCAAGACTTTGGCGCACCGTGATGCATATCAGGGCCCTTCCCCCGCTTCTGATTGACAGTGCTGACTTCCCTGCGTGTGCAGCCGCGTGCGCTCTCCTCCTTGTCCCCTTTCTTTTGACGCTGCTCGCTGCCCTTCAGGTGTATTAATGCAGCCAGCAGTTTCTATAAGCCCCAGAAAATATATAGTCGTGTGCCAGCTAGTCAAGCATATATAAATGCAAAATGAATATTCACCCGTCCCCTGCCCATAATCCCAGCATCACTGATTGGTTGCAGTCAGACTACCGTATTACGTGCCCAATGATCGCATCACAATCCTCGGGCTGGCCGTCTGCGCTCCTGACCTGAGTATGACAGCATGTAGTTGGGTCCAGAGAGCAGACGGCCAGTCCGAGGCGATCATTGGGCACGTAATACGTAACCCCGATGCAGAGCGGTGTGCGGGATTATGGGCGGGGAAAGGGGTGAATATTTCCTTTTTACATATGCTTGGTTGGTCGGTGCGATACTATACATTTTCCGGGGCTTACAGGAACACATCGGGGCAACGTACAGCAATAAAAGCTACATATCCTGAAAGGGCTGCCCAAGCCCTGTTTCACGATACTCTTAGTATGATACACAAAAATTACCTGGCAGATTCCCTTTAAGGCACCTTCCCACCCACTTAAAGCGAACCTGTCACCCTCCCAGGCGTTTGTAACTAAAAGAGCCATCTTGTGCAGCACTAATGCTGCATTCTGACAAGGTGGCTCTTTTAGTTCTTGGTGCTGTAACCGCAGAAATAATCGATTTTGCAATTTGTCCAACATACCTTGAAACAGTCCTGGAGGCAGGTCTTTCTCCCCCCTAATGCAGACTCAGCACCGCCATCACTCATACCCTCCTGGTGCCAGGCGCCACCTCCTCAGCGTTGTTTTGAACTGTCCTGGTGCCTGCGCTGTTATGTTATGCCTTGGATAGGCGCAGTTAGCGCTGCCCGTCTTCTGACATCATTTGATGTCTTGCTGACTGCGCCTGTGCGGCCGCGTTGCCCAAGAGTCCGCCCCATCCCGCATAGAACCTTCCCAAATGCGATGCCACGGCGATTAGGGATCAGCTGATGCCGAACAGTCTGAAGAAGGCGGAGGGAGATGAGTGAGAGGCTTAGATATGCACTGCGCATGCCCAGGAATCCCAGCCCTGCAGTGAGAATAAATCAGAAGACACTGCGGGGCGGGATCTCGGGCAGTAAAGCCGCACAGGCGCAGTCAGCCTGACATCAAATGATGTCAGAAGACGGGCAGTGCTCACTGCGCATGCCCAAGGCATAACATAACAGCACAGGCGCCGGGACAGTTCAAAACGCTGAGGAGGCGGCGCCTGGCGACAAGGGGGTATGAGTGACGGCTGTTCTGTCCTCACTAGCTGAGGCAGGCTCATACGTAGCTATACAGTCAGCTAAACCGCTATACCGGGGTCCAATAAGGAGACTGTGGTTGAGTCTGTGCTTTATTAAACGTAGTGGTATATTGATGTGGTGAAACTGTGAACAATGATATACATAGAATCAGTGCATGGCATAGAACAGATACATAATACACATGATATACATTATGCATAACATTTAGAAGGCTACTGACTAAACTAGGAGTACTACTGGTTAAACTAAGCTAATATAGAGCAGAAATATCTATAGGAAGCATAAAGACATACCGGCAATGCAATCGCAAGGGGGATGAAGTGAAGCGTCTTTCCTTGAAGGCAAACCGAAGAAAGTGAAAGGAAAAATGGAGGGAAATGGAGGCTGAGCTACCATAATGCATTGCAAAGGAGGAGGAGAATCAGACATGGATAATACAAAAACAAGACTGAACTGCCAACATAACTCTGACCGCTAGAGGGAGCCAAAGCATCACAAACAAATAAAGGTATGACTATCCATACTGAGAAACCTGCAATTATGCAAAGAGATAATCAGGGTAACAATATTAGATGGCGGAGACAGAACAACGGCGGTGCTGCATCTGCATTAGGGGGAAAGACCTGCCTCCAGGACTGATTCAAGGTATTTTGGACAAATTGCAAAATCGATCATTTCTGCAGTTACAGTACCAAGAACTAAAAGCCACCTTGTCAGAATGTAGCATTAGTGCTGCACAAGGTGGCTCTTTTAGTTACAAACGCCTGGGGAGGGGTGACAGATTCCCTTTAATTTGTCTCTATTGCCTCCCACCTCTAATTTGATTGACAGCTCTGCCAGAAAAGGGCAGAGTTATATGCAAAACAAGTAGGTGGGAAGATGCACTATAAGGGGTTGTCTGGGACTATAATAATGGTGACTATGACAATACTCATAAAACACAGAATGTGTAACCAGGCTGAGACATGACCAAAATATTTTGCTGTGTTCTCCCTTTATTTGAATACAAAATAAATTGGAGCAGTGGAGTACAGAAAAACACAAACCACCAAACAGAAATAGAAAATAAAAAATAGCAAGTTTATTAGAAAATATTATAAAAACTACATACAGTATATGAACCATGTAAAATATCAAGGTTTATGTATAAGGAGGAAACATGAAAAACATGCAAAGAGAGGCACAGTCAAATATGGAATAGGGGAACAGCACCTGGTAGCCATAGACAAATATGTAAAAACTAGATGGAGGCCGGATGCTGTCGCATCGGAAGGGCGGTAATGTCACAACGGGGCAGGCTTTGCAGCATTGAGAATCTCTCCCCCATGTGCTCACCCACCTATCCACTGTCTCTTTCCCCATTTGCTGACTTCTCCCGTCTGTGCTCTCTTCTTTGATCTGTCTACCCCATTTGCTATGCGCTCCTCCTGTACAAAGATGGCGGCGGTCAGTGAATCATTCGGCTGATCACAGCAGCAGCGTGTTTGCGACGGTGTTCCGCTGGTGGCACCATGCAAGAGGCTGCGTTCAGCATATACAATGTGTGTATGTGTGGTGCGTACGGCATACATACTGTGCGTGTGTGTGTGGTGCGTACGGCGTATACAGTGTGTGTGTGTGGTGCGACGGTGTTCCGCTGGTAGTACTGTGCAAGAGGCTAGTACCACCCGCAGTTTCCATATTGAGGCATCTATTACTTGGGTATCCCAATATGGAGGTTGGTAAATTTCCGCCGCTTGGAATTCTGGGATCCGGACACATCTGGAGAAAACAGGATATGAAGACATTACAAGGTAAGTATATATAGAAATGCAAAGGACAGTCAAAAGCACGGTAAAAGTGCCCATAAAGCCCCTCTAACAGTAGGTCAAGTGAACTGAAGTGCGAGTCAATATTTGTATGCTTGGTGTTTTCAGTTTACCATTTTTTGTGTTGCCTTGTTCGTCGGGTCGGTGTACTGCAGTGCACAGTAGTGCCCCTCTTCCCTGGATAGGGAAAAGAACAGATGGAGGGCTGATTCAGGAGATAAGGCAAGGGTGGCGGCCCCCGGCATCTTCACCTTCAGAAGTATCCCGGGGAATAGGGCGAGCTAGGGTGCCCCCTAGTGGTACGGACAGGGAAAGTAGCCCCTGGTCCCGGATCACCCGATAGCTGGGTCATGACACTGGGTCTATTGTTGTGACTTCCGCTCTTGGGCTCCCTCCGGTGGTTGTAAGTGGCACTTTTGTGAGTTCTGCTCTTGGGCTCCCTCCGATGGTTTTAAATGGAATGGCTGCTCCTTGGATTTAGCAGTCTGCAGCTGCTTCCACTGATTGTCTTTCTGCTCGGCTATTTATGCCTGGCTCTTCCCTTCAGCCAGTGCCACTTGTCAATGGTTCCTGGTTGGATTCACATCTTTGCTTGGATTTCCCTGATATCCTGACCAGTTCAGCAAAGATAAGTCCTTGCTTTGCTCTTTTCTGTCCACATGTTGTGGACTTATTCGTTCTGTGCATTCTATGTTTTGTCCAGCTTGTCAGTATGGATTAATTCAGTTAAGCTGGTATCTCTGGGAAGCAGATTTACCCTCCACACCTTTAGTCAGGTGTGGAGATTTTTGTAAACTCTGTGTGGATTTTTGTAGTTTTTAATACTGACCGCACAGTATTCTATCCTGTCCTATCTATCTAGCTAGACTGGCCTCCTGTGCTACATCCTGGTTTCATTCTGTGTATGTCTTTTCCCTCTCCACTCACAGTCATTACTTGTGGGGGGCTATCTATCCTTTGGGGATTTTCTCTGAGGCAAGATAGTTTTCCTGTTTCTATCTTTAGGGGTAGTTAATTCTCAGGCTGTGACGAGGTGCCTAGGGAGTGACAGGAGCATCCCACGGCTACTTCTAGTGTTGTGTTGAGCTTAGGGACTGCGGTCAGTACAGGTACCACCTCCTTCAGAGCTCGTCCCATGTTGCTCCTAAACCACCAGTTCATAACAGTACAAGTGGCCAAAAATGAATTAAATGCATCTCAAAAGAAGGGGAAAATCTGAGCCATTTTTTTTTCTGTGCTCTGTTTTGTCTTTTTTTTCCTCTTGATCTCTGGGTGGTTCAGGATTTATGCTCTGGCATGGATGTTCAGGGTTTGTTTTCTCGTGTGGATCAACTTGCTGCAAGAGTACAGAGTATCCAAGATTATGTTGTCCAGACTCCGGCTTTGGAGCCCAAAATTCCTACTCCTGATTTGTTTTTTGGGGACAGAACCAAGTTTTTGAACTTTAAAAATAACTGCAAATTGTTTTTTGCTTTGAAACCCCGTTCTTCTGGTGATCCCATTCAGCAAGTTAAAATCATCATATCCTTGCTGCGTGGTGACCCTCAGGACTGGGCATTCTCCCTTGAATCAGGGAATCCGGCATTGCTGAATGTAGACGCATTTTTTCAAGCGCTCGGATTATTGTATGACGAACCTAATTCTGTGGATCATGCAGAAAAAACCCTGTTGGCCTTGTGTCAAGGTCAGAAAGCTGCAGAATTATACTGCCAGAAATTTAGGAAATGGTCTGTGCTCACTAAATGGAATGAGGATGCTCTGGCTGCTATTTTCAGAAAAGGTCTTTCTGAAGCCCTTAAAGATGTTATGGTGGGCTTCCCTACGCCTGCTGGTTTGAGCGAATCTATGTCTCTAGCCATTCAGATTGATCGGCGTCTGCGCGAGCGCAAAGCTGTGCACCATATGGCAGTGTCCTCTGAGCAGAGTCCTGAGCCTATGCAATGTGATAGGATTTTGACTAGAACAGAACGGCAGGAATTCAGACGTCAGAATAGGCTGTGTTTTTACTGTGGTGATTCGGCTCATGTTATCTCTGATTGCCGTAAGCGTACTAGGAGGGTCGCTAGGTCTGTTACCATCAGTACTGTACAGCCTAAATTTCTTTTATCTGTGACCCAGATTTGCTCATTGTCGTCCTTTTCTGTCATGGCATTTGTGGATTCAGGCGCTGCCCTGAACTTAATGGACTTAGAATTCGCCAGGCGCTGTGGTTTTTCCTTGCAGCCTTTGCAGAGCCCTATTCCTTTGAGGGGCATTGATGCTACACCATTGGCCAAGGATAAACCTCAGTACTGGACGCAGATGACCATGTACATGGCTCCAGCACATCAGGAAGATTGCCGTTTTCTGGTGTTGCATAACCTGCATGATGTTGTTGTACTGGGTTTTCCATGGTTACAGGAACATAATCCGGTGCTGGATTGGAAAACTATAGTAAAAAAACCCAGCACTCTAACTTAGCCTTTAGTCAGTGGTTTAATTGTGTCCACGTTAAACAACAGAAACGTTTCGGTCCTAATATTCGGACCTTCCTCAGTCACAGTAATAAGATATGGTTGACACCAGGCAGACCCCAGGATTGTGAGATCTCAATAGATTCATGGGGGATGGTGGACACAGACAGTGTCTCAGGGCTTGTATAAGTATCCGGAAGGTGCCCTTAGGGAGAATCTGGAGCCTGTGTGTGTGGTCTGAAGGGACGCGGCCTCCACCGTAAGTCCATGCGACCAAGGTCATATCTTATTACTGTGACTGAGGAAGGTCCGAATATTAGGACCGAAACGTTTCTGTGGTTTAACGTGACACAATTAAACCACTGACTAAAAGCTAAGTTAGAGTGCTGGGTTTTTTTACTACAATTTATGATATTGGAATCTACCCAGGCACCTCACTATCAGGCTGTGCACGCGTTCACCTTTCTAATCTGGGTTGGAAAACTATGTCTGTGACTAGTTGGGGTTGTCAAGGGGTACATAGTGACGTTCCTTTGATGTCAATTTCCTCTTCACCCTCTTCTGAGGTCCCTGAGTTTTTGTCGGATTTCCAGGATGTATTTGATGAGCCCAAGTCCAGTTCCCTTCCTCCACACAGGGACTGTGATTGTGCTATCAACTTGATTCCAGGTTGTAAGTTCCCTAAGGGCCGACTTTTCAATCTGTCTGTGCCAGAGCATGCCGCCATGCGGAGTTATGTTAAGGAATCTTTGGAGAAGGGGCATATTCGGCCGTCTTCGTCACCATTGGGAGCGGGTTTCTTTTTTGTTGCTAAGAAGGATGGCTCCTTGAGACCCTGTATAGATTATCGTCTTCTTAATAAGATCACGGTCAAATTCCAATACCCCTTGCCTTTGCTTTCTGATTTGTTTGCTCAGATTAAGGGGGCTAGTTGGTTTACTAAGATTGACCTTCGAGGGGCATATAATCTTGTTCGTATTAAACAGGGTGATGAATGGAAAACTGCATTTAATACGCCCGAAGGCCATTTTGAATACCTCGTGATGCCACTCGGGCTCTCTAATGCTCCATCTGTGTTCCAATCTTTCATGCATGATATTTTCCGCAATTATCTTGATAAATTCATGGTTGTATATTTGGATGATATTTTGATTTTTTCCGATGATTGGGAGTCTCATGTGAAGCAGGTCAGGATGGTATTCCAGATCCTTCGTGATAATGCTTTATTTGTGAAGGGGTCTAAGTGCCTATTCGGAGTTCAGAAGGTCTCTTTTTTGGGTTTTATTTTTTCTCCCTCGTCTATGGAAATGGATCCTGTTAAGGTCCAAGCTATTCATGACTGGATTCAACCCACATCTGTGAAGAGCCTTCAAAAATTTTTGGGCTTTGCTAATTTCTATCGCCGTTTCATTGCCAACTTTTCAGTGTGGTTAAGCCCCTTACTGATTTGACGAAGAAAGGCGCTGATGTGACAAATTGGTCCTCTGCGGCTGTTGAGGCCTTTCGGGAGCTTAAACGCCAATTTACTTCTGCCCCTGTGTTGCGTCAGCCGGATGTTTCTCTTCCTTTTCAGGTTGAGGTTGACGCTTCTGAAATTGGGGCAGGGGCCGTTTTGTCTCAGAGGGATTCTGATGGTTCTTTGATGAAACCGTGTGCTTTTTTTTCCAGAAAGTTTTCGCCTGCGGAACGCAATTATGATGTCGGCAATCGGGAGTTGTTGGCTATGAAGTGAGCGTTTGAGGAGTGGCGACATTGGCTTGAGGGAGCTAAGTGTTGTGAATTCCGCTCTTGGGCTCCCTCCGGTGGTTGTAAGTGGCACTTTTGTGAGTTCTGCTCTTGGGCTCCCTCTTGTGGATTCAAGTGGTATGGCTGCTCCTTGGAGTTAGCTGTCATCAGCTGCCTCCACTTATCGTCTCTTCTGCTCGGCTATTTAGGCCTGGCTCTTTCCTTCAGCCAGTGCCACTTGTAAATGGTTCCTGGTTGGATTCACATCTCTTTGGATTTCCCTGTTATCCTGACCAGTTCAGCTAAGCTAAGTTTTTGCTTGCTCTTTTCAGTCCATAGATTGTGGACTTATCCGTTCTGTGCTTTCTATGTTTGTCCAGCTTATTAGTATGAATTAATCCTGTCTTGCTGGAAGCTCTGGAAAGCAGATTTACCCTCCACACCTTTAGTCAGGTGTGGAGATTTTTGTAAACTCTGCGTGGATTTTTTGTAGTGTTTTATACTGATCACACAGTATTCCATCCTGTCCTATCTATTTAGCTAGACTGGCCTCCTGTGCTCATCCTGGTTTCATTCTGTGTATGTCTTTTCCCTCTCCACTCACAGTCATTATTTGTGGGGGGCTAATCTATCCTTTGGGGATTTTCTCTGAGGCAAGATAGCTTTCCTGCTTCTATCTTTAGGAGTAGTTAGCTCTTAGGCTGTGACGAGGTGCATAGGGAGAGTTAGGAGCATCCCACGGCTACTTCTAGTGTTGTGTTGAGCTTAGGGACTGCGGTCAGTACAGTTACCACTTCCTTCAGAGCTCGTTCCATGTTGCTCCTAGACCACCGCATCATAACAGTACAAGTGGCCAAAAATGAATTAAATGCATCTCAAAAGAAGGAAAAGAAAGTTCTGAACCATTTTTTTTCTGTGCTCTGGTTTGTCTTTTTTTTCCTCTTGATATCTGGGTGGTTCAGGATATATGCTTTGGCATGGATGTTCAGGGTTTGTTTTCTCGTGTGGATCAACTTGCTGCAAGAGTACAGAGTATCCAGGACTATGTTGTCCAGACTCCGGCTTTAGAGCCTAGAATTCCTACTCCTGATTTGTTTTTTGGGGACAGATCCAGGTTTTTGAACTTTAAAAATAACTGCAAATTGTTTTTTGCTTTGAAACCCCGTTCTTCTGGTGATCCCATTCAGCAAGTAAAAATCATCATATCCTTGCTGCGTGGTGACCCTCAAGACTGGGCTTTTTCTCTTGAAACAGGGGATCCGGCATTATTGAATGATGATGCATTTTTTCAAGCGCTCGGATTATTGTATGACGAACTTAATTCTGTGGATCATGCAGAAAAAACCCTGTTGGCCTTGTGTCAAGGTCAGGAAGCGGCAGAGTTATACTGCCAGAAATTTAGAAAATGGTCTGTGCTCACTAAATGGAATGAAGAGATTCTGGCTGCTATTTTCAGAAAAGGTCTTTCTGAAGCCCTTAAAGATGTTATGGTGGGCTTTCCTACGCCTGCCGGTTTGAGCAAATCTATGTCTCTAGCCATTCAGATTGATTGGCATCTGCGCAAGCGCAAAGCTGTGCACCATATGGCAGTATCCTCTGAGCAGAGTCCTGAACCTATGCAATGTGATAGGATTTTGACTAGAACAGAACGGCAGGAATTCAGACGTCAGAATAGGCTGTGTTTTTACTGTGGTGATTCTGCTCATGTTATCTCTGATTGCCCTAAGCGTACTAAGAGAGTCGCTAGGTCTGTTACCATTAGTACTATACAGCCTAAATTTCTCTTATCTGTGACCCTGATTTGCTCATTGTCGTCCTTTTCTGTCATGGCATTTGTGGATTGAGGCGCTGCCCTGAACTTAATGGACTTAGAATTCGCCAGGCGCTGTGGTTTTTCCTTGCAGCCTTTGCAGAGCCCTATTCCTTTGAGGGGTATTGATGCTACACCCTTGGCCAAGGATAAACCTCAGTACTGGACACAGATGACTATGTACATGGCTCCAGCACATCAGGAAGATTGCCGTTTTCTGGTGTTGCATAACCTGCATGATGTTGTTGTACTGGGTTTTCCATGGTTACAGGAACATAATCCGGTGCTGGATTGGAAAACTATGTCGGTGGCTAGTTGGGGTTGTCAAGGGGTACATAGTGACGTTCCTTTGATGTCAATTTCCTCATCCCCCTCTTCTGAGGTCCCTGAGTTTTTGTCGGATTTCCAGGATGTATTTGATGAGCCCAAGTCCAGTTCCCTTCCTCCACACAGGGACTGTGATTGTGCTATTAACTTGATTCCAGGTTGTAAGTTCCCTAAGGGCCGACTTTTCAATCTGTCTGTGCCAGAGCATGCCGCCATGCGGAGTTATGTTAAGGAGTCTTTGGAGAAGGGGCATATTCGGCCCTCTTCGTTACCATTGGGAGCGGGTTTCCTTTTTGTTGCTAAGAAGGATGGCTCCTTGAGACCCTGTATTGATTATCGTCTTCTTAATAAGATCACGGTCAAATTCCAATACCCCTTGCCTTTGCTTACTGATTTGTTTGCTCAGATTAAGGGGGCTAGTTGGTTTACTAAGATTGACCTCCGAGGGGCATATAATCTTGTTCGTATTAAACAGGGTGACAAATGGAAAACTGCATTTAATACGCCCGAAGGCCATTTTGAATACCTTGTGATGCCATTTGGGCTCTCTAATGCTCCATCTGTGTTCCAGTCTTTCATGCATGATATTTTCCGCAATTATCTTGATAAATTCATGGTCGTATATTTGGATGATATTTTGATTTTTTCCGATGATTGGGAGTCTCATGTGAAGCAGGTCGGGATGGTGTTCCAGATCCTTCGTGATAATGCTTTGTTTGTGAAGGGGTCTAAGTGCCTATTCGGAGTTCAGAAGGCCTCTTTTTTGGGTTTTATTTTTTTCTCCCTCGTCTATAAAAATGGATCCTGTTAAGGTCCAAGCTGTTCATGACTGGATCTAACCCACATCTGTGAAGGGCCTTCAAAAATTTTTGGGCTTTGCTAATTTCTATCGCCGTTTCATTGCCAACTTTTCCATTGTGGTTAAGCCCCTTACTGATTTGACGAAGAAAGGCGCTGATGTGACGAATTGGTCCTCTGAGGCTGTTGAGGCCTTTCGGGAGCTTAAACGCCGATTTACTTCTGCCCCTGTGTTGCGTCAGCCGGATGTTTCTCTTCCTTTTCAGGTTGAGGTCGACGCTTCTGAGATAGGGGCAGGGGCCGTTTTGTCTCAGAGGGAGTCTGATGGTTCTTTGATGAAACCGTGTGCTTTTTTTTCCAGAAAGTTTTCGCCTGCGGAACGCAATTATGATGTCGGCAATTGGGAGTTGTTGGCTATGAAGTGGGCGTTTGAGGAGTGGCGACATTGGCTTGAGGGAGCTAAACACCACATTGTGGTCCTGACCGATCATAAGGATCTGATTTACCTCGAGTCGGCCAAGCGGCTGAATCCTAGACAGGCTCGATGGTCCCTGGTTTTCTCCCGTTTTGATTTTGTGGTCTCGTATCTTCCGGTATCTAAGAATTTTAAGGCTGATGCCCTCTCTAGGAGTTTTTCGCCTGATTCTCCTGGAGTCCTTGAGCCGGTTGGCATTCTTAAGGAGGGGGTTATTCTTTCTGCTATCTCCCCTGATTTGCGGCGGGTGCTTCAGGAATTTCAGGCTGATAGGCCTGACCGCTGTCTTGTGGGGAAGCTGTTTGTTCCTGATAGATGGACAACTAAGGTAATTTCTGAGGTTCATTGTTCAGTGTTGGCTGGTCATCCTGGGATTTTTGGTAGATTTTGGAGAGTTGGAATATGAGGTTGAGAAGATTTTGGATTCTCGTTTTTCGAGGCGGAATCTTCAGTATCTTGTCAAGTGGAAGGGTTATGGCCAGGAGGATAATTCTTGGGTTGTTGACTCCGATGTCCATGCCACCGATTTGGTTTGTGCTTTTCATTTGGCTCGTCCTGATCGGCCTGGGGTCTCTGGTGAGGGTTTGGTGACCCCTCCTCAAGGGGGGGTACTGTTGTGAATTCCGCTCTTGGGCTCCCTCCGGTGGTTGTAAGTGGCACTTTTGTGAGTTCTGCTCTTGGGCTCCCTCTTGTGGTTTCAAGTGGTATGGCTGCTCCTTGGAGTTAGCTGTCATCAGCTGCCTCCACTTATTTTCTCTTCTGCTCGGCTATTTAGGCCTGGCTCTTTCCTTCAGCCAGTGCCACTTGTAAATGGTTCCTGGTTGGATTCACATCTCTTTGGATTTCCCTGTTATCCTGACCAGTTCAGCTAAGCTAAGTTTTTGCTTGCTCTTTTCAGTCCATAGATTGTAGACTTATCCGTTCTGTGCTTTCTATGTTTGTCCAGCTTATTAGTATGAATTAATCCTGTCTTGCTGGAAGCTCTGGGAAGCAGATTTACCCTTCACACCTTTAGTCAGGTGTGGAGATTTTTGTAAACTCTGCGTGGATTTTTTGTAGTGTTTTTTACTGACCGCACAGTATTCCATCCTGTCCTATCTATTTAGCTAGACTGGCCTCCTGTGCTCATCCTGGTTTCATTATGTGTATGTCTTTTCCCTCTCCACTCACAGTCATTATTTGTGGGGGGCTAATCTATCCTTTGGGGATTTTCTCTGAGGCAAGATAGCTTTCCTGCTTCCATCTTTAGGGGTAGTTAGCTCTTAGGCTGTGACGAGGTGCATAGTGAGAGTTAAGAGCATCCCACGGCTACTTCTAGTGTTGTGTTGAGCTTAGGTACAGTCAGTACCAGAGCTTAGGTCAGTACAGTTACCACTTCCTTCAGAGCTCGTTCCATGTTGCTCCTAGACCACCGCATCATAACAGCTAAGCACCACGTTGTGGTCTTGACTGATCATAAGAATCTGATTAACCTCGAGTCGGCCAAGTGGCTGAATCCTAGACAGGCTCGATGGTCCCTGTTTTTCTCCCGTTTTGATTTTGTGGTCTCGTATCTTCCGGGATCTAAGAATGTTAAGGCTGATGCCCTCTCTAGGAGTTTTTTGCCTGATTCTCCTGGAGTCCTTGAGCCGGTTGGCATTCTTAAGGAAGGGGTGATTCTTTCTGCCATCTCCCCTGATTTGCGGCGGGTGCTTCGGGAATTTCAGGCTGATAAGCCTGACCGCTGTCCAGTGGGGAAGCTGTTTGTTCCTGATAGATGGACAAGTAAGGTAATTTCTGAGGTTCATTGTTCAGTGTTGGCTGGTCATCCTGGGATTTTTGGTACCAGAGATTTGGTTGCTAGGTCCTTTTGGTGGCCTTCCTTGTCGCGCGATGTGCGTGCTTTTGTGCAGTCCTGTGGGACTTGCGCCCGGGCCAAGCCTTGCTGTTCCCGCGCTAGTGGGTTGCTTTTGCCTTTGCCGGTCCCTGAGAGGCCCTGGACGCATATTTCCATGGATTTTATTTCGGATCTTCCTGTTTCCCAGAAGATGTCTGTAATCTGGGTTGTTTGTGACCGGTTCTCTAAAATGGTCCATCTGGTACCTTTGCCTAAGTTGCCTTCCTCCTCAGATTTGGTTCCATTGTTTTTTCAGCATGTGGTTCGTTTGCATGGCATTCCGGAGAATATTGTGTCTGACAGAGGTTCTCAGTTTGTCTCAAGGTTTTGGCGGGCCTTTTGTGCTAGGATGGGCATTGATTTGTCTTTTTCTTCGGCGTTTCATCCTCAGACTAATGGCCAAACTGAGCGAACTAATCAGACCTTGGAAACCTATTTGAGATGCTTTGTGTCTGCTGATCAGGATGATTGGGTGGCTTTCTTGCCGTTGGCCGAGTTTGCCCTTAATAATAGGGCTAGTTCGGCTACTTTGGTTTCACCTTTCTTTTGTAATTTTAGTTTTCATCCTCGTTTTTCTTCGGGGCAGGTTGAGCCTTCTGATTGTCCTGGTGTGGATTCTGTGGTGGACAGGCTGCAGCAGATTTGGACTCATGTGGTGGACAATTTGATGTTGTCTCAGGAAAAGGCTCAACGTTTTGCTAACCGCCGTCGGTGTGTTGGTCCCCGGCTTCGTGTGGGGAATTTGGTTTGGTTGTCTTCTCGTCATGTTCCTATGAAGGTTTCTTCCCCTAAGTTTAAGCCTCGGTTTATTGGTCCTTATAAGATTTCTGAAATTATCAATCCGGTGTCTTTTCGTTTGGCTCTTCCAGCCTCTTTTGCCATTCATAATGTTTTCCATAGATCTTTGTTGCGGAGATATGTGGTGCCTGTTGTTCCCTCGGTTGATCCTCCTGCCCCGGTGTTGGTTGAGGGAGAGTTGGAATATGAGGTTAAGAAAATTTTGGATTCTCGTTTTTCGAGGCGGAGGCTTCAGTATCTTGTCAAGTGGAAGGGTTATGGCCAGGAGTATAATTCTTGGGTTGTTGCCTGGTGAGGGTTCGGTGACCCCTCCTCAAGGGGGGGTACTGTTGTGAGTTCTGCTCTTGGGCTCCCTCCGGTGGTTTTAAGTGGAATCGCTGCTCCTTGGATTTAGCAGTCTGCAGCTGCTTCCACTGATTGTCTTTCTGCTCGGCTATTTATGCCTGGCTCTTCCCTTCAGCCAGTGCCACTTGTCAATGGTTCCTGGTTGGATTCACATCTTTGCTTGGATTTCCCTGATATCCTGACCAGTCCAGCAAAGATAAGCCCTTGCTTTGCTCTTTTCTGTCCACATGTTGTGTATGTTTTGTCCAGCTTGTCAGTATGGATTAATTCAGTTAAGCTGGAAGCTCTGGGAAGCAGATTTACCCTCCACACCTTTAGTCAGGTGTGGAGATTTTTGTAAACTCTGTGTGGATTTTTGTAGTTTTTAATACTGACCGCACAGTATTCTATCCTGTCCTATCTAGCTAGCTAGACTGGCCTCCTGTGCTACATCCTGGTTTCATTCTGTGTATGTCTTTTCCCTCTCCACTCACAGTCATTACTTGTGGGGGGCTATCTATCCTTTGGGGATTTTCTCTGAGGCAAGATAGTTTTCCTGTTTCTATCTTTAGGGGTAGTTAATTCTCAGGCTGTGACGAGGTGCCTACGGAGTGACAGGAGCATCCCACGGCTACTTCTAGTGTTGTGTTGAGCTTAGGGACTGCAGTCAGTACAGGTACCTCCTCCTTCAGAGCTCGTCCCATGTTGCTCCTAAACCACCAGTTCATAACAGTCTATCCAGCCATTGGTCGTTCCCAGTAGACCATAGGCTTATTTATTGGTGGATTTCATCACTGATCTACACGTGCCTGCAGGTAATACAGTTATTTTGGTGGTTCAGCAACATGTCTCATTTCATTGCGCTATCCATTTTACCAAACACCTTGGTGCTAATTTTCATCAATTGCATTAAGATTATTGATTCTCACTTGCTTCGTCAGTCTCTTCAGTATCTGATGCACTGGAAGGGTTACGATCCTGTACCAGCATCTGATGTCCATGCGGTCAGGTTGATCCGTTCCTTTAACGCGGCACACCCCGATAAACCCAGGTTCCAAAGGTTCTTCTTAGGAGGGGCGGTACTGTCACAGGTTTACTGTGACAGAGGGGTGCCAGAAGAATGCAGCATCTGATTTCCCACTCTCCTGCACTGATTATGAGCACGTCACTATCATATTAAGTGATGTAGGTTTCTGTTAGCAGTGCAGAGGTTAAACTGTTAATTTGAGAGCTTTTCGAGCTTTTCAGAGTTGATGGTCTCAGCTGTTTAGTGTTGGCCACTCCCCTCTCCTATATACAGTGGGGTAAAAAAGTATTTAGTCAGTCAGCAATAGTGCAAGTTCCACCACTTAAAAAGATGAGAGGCGTCTGTAATTTACATCATAGGTAGACCTCAACTATGGGAGACAAACTGAGAAAAAAAAATCCAGAAAATCACATTGTCTGTTTTTTTAACATTTTATTTGCATATTATGGTGGAAAATAAGTATTTGGTCAGAAACAAAATTTCATCTCAATACTTTGTAATATATCCTTTGTTGGCAATGACAGAGGTCAAACGTTTTCTGTAAGTCTTCACAAGGTTGCCACACACTGTTGTTGGTATGTTGGCCCATTCCTCCATGCAGATCTCCTCTAGAGCAGTGATGTTTTTGGCTTTTCGCTTGGCAACATGGACTTTCAACTCCCTCCAAAGGTTTTCTATAGGGTTGAGATCTGGAGACTGGCTAGGCCACTCCAGGACCTTGAAATGCTTCTTACGAAGCCACTCCTTCGTTGCCCTGGCGGTGTGCTTTGGATCATTGTCATGTTGAAAGACCCAGCCACGTTTCATCTTCAATGCCCTTGCTGATGGAAGGAGGTTTGCACTCAAAATCTCACGATACATGGCCCCATTCATTCTTTCATGTACCCGGATCAGTCGTCCTGGCCCCTTTGCAGAGAAACAGCCCCAAAGCATGATGTTTCCACCACCATGCTTTACAGTAGGTATGGTGTTTGATGGATGCAACTCAGTATTCTTTTTCCTTCAAACACGACAAGTTGTGCTTCTACCAAACAGTTCCAGTTTGGTTTCATCAGAGCATAGGACATTCTCCCAAAACTCCTCTGGATCATCCAAATGCTCTCTAGCAAACTTCAGACGGGCCCGGACATGTACTGGCTTAAGCAGTGGGACACGTCTGGCACTGCAGGATCTGAGTCCATGGTGGCGTAGTGTGTTACTTATGGTAGGCCTTGTTACATTGGTCCCAGCTCTCTGCAGTTCATTCACTAGGTCCCCCCGCGTGGTTCTGGGATTTTTGCTCACCGTTCTTGTGATCATTCTGACCCCACGGGGTGGGATTTTGCGTGGAGCCCCAGATCGAGGGAGATTATCAGTGGTCTTGTATGTCTTCCATTTTCTAATTATTGCTCCCACTGTTGATTTCTTCACTCCAAGCTGGTTGGCTATTACAGATTCAGTCTTCCCAGCCTGGTGCAGGGCTACAATTTTGTTTCTGGTGTCCTTTGACAGCTCTTTGGTCTTCACCATAGTGGAGTTTGGAGTCAGACTGTTTGAGGGTGTGCACAGGTGTCTTTTTATACTGATAACAAGTTTAAACAGGTGCCATTACTACAGGTAATGAGTGGAGGAAAGAGGAGACTCTTAAAGAAGAAGTTACAGGTCTGTGAGAGCCAGAAATCTTGATTGTTTGTTTCTGACCAAATACTTATTTTCCACCATAATATGCAAATAAAATGTAAAAAAAAAAACAGACAATGTGATTTTCTGGATTTTTTTTTCTCAGTTTGTCTCAGTTTGTAGTTGAGGTCTACCTATGATGTAAATTACAGACGCCTCTCATCTTTTTAAGTGGTGGAACTTGCACTATTGCTGACTGACTAAATACTTTTTTGCCCCACTGTATACTCGCCTCTGGCTATCAGGGATGCCAGTTCTAGTTTCTTGCCGCCTGACTCTGGAACTGGAGTAGTTGTTTGAGGAGGCGTTTGGAGTGTTTATCTAAAGACTCTATGCAAATTGCCTCTTCTGAGAAAAAGAGGACTTAAACTCTATAGCGCCACCTGTTGGAAGTAGCGATCCTACAAGTCACAATCAACTCTTTAACGAGTCGTGCAATATGACTTAGGATAAAAGCCAAATTAGTATCTCAATTCGCAGACACGGTGTTTCGGGCTGTTGGCCCTCGTCAGTGCGAAGCATAAGAACTAATTTGGCTAGGTGAGAGGCTCTGGACTGGGGTCTAAGGGGTATCGTTTCTCCTTATGGAGAGTGACATACCATCTCTGGCTTGTAAAGGTAAGGAGGCTTATTCGCCATGCAATGCTCCTCTGGGAAATATAATATGCAAATTGCCTCTTCTGTTCCTTGGTTATTCGATTGTGTGAACATTCCTATCCTCTCCTATTTATTTTTTATCTTCCTTCACTCCTCGGTGTACCTTTCTGTTTGTTTGTGAGTGCATATTTGTGTGATTTGGTATTTTCCTTTATCCCTGTATGTATTCCCTTGTTTATCTGGTTTGTGTATTTTCATACACTACACTACTACTCCCCACTTCCCTGGGTAGGGAAGGAAACAGATTAAAGGCGGATTCAAGCAAGGTTGAATTCAAGATTCAAGCAAGCTCAGCAAGGTTCAAGACCCCAGCGTTTTTAGCATTTGAAGTAACCCAGGGAGCAGAGATAGGTAGGGCACCCCTAATGCTAGGGACAGGTAAGGAGCCCCTGCTCCAAGGATATCAGACAACAGAAAAATGACAATACGGCTGCTGACAAATCTTTTTCTGACCCATCTTCAATCGGCCACCGCGTACCATCCCTGTGGGTGCACTTCCCGGGCTGTAAGCGTGGGAAAGGATGGGGCTTTGCTGAACGGAGCGAGAGTTCTCATACACTGTGTGCTTAGTGCGGTCTTCCTTCAAGATGCCATACCTCACTCCCTGTGAAATAGCAGTGCCATTCCCCATGTCTTCAGTTCAGCCAGTTCCTCGTCATCTGGGTTCTCACTGTGACGCTTGTCACAACCCACGGACAGGCCATGAGTCAGCAAAGTCAGATGTTCCGGAGTCAATACCAAAAGACCACGTAGTTAACCAAAAGAAATACTCAAGCTACTTACCGGTAGCGGTGTTTTTCAGGAGCCCATGACAGCACCAACGAGAGGGGATCTGCTCTTCGGGGACAGGAAACCTACAGACATAAACGGGCTGTACCTCTCTCCCGCATCAGTTGGATTACAGAGCATGAAAGGACCTCCTTGGTTAGTAGCACATAAACAACTTATATATTTCGCCCATGTGAATAAACTTAAAGCTCCAAAGAAACGAGGTGTTAACCCATATAGGAAAGGGAGGGAATATAAGGGTGCTGTCATGGGCTCCTGAAAAACACCTCTACCGGTAAATAGCTTGAGTATTCAGTCGCCATGACAGCACCAACGAGCGATTTACAGAGAAAAGAGTCTTAGGGAGGGATTACTGCCTCCAGCACCCTTCTTCCAAACGTGAGATCAGAAGAGCCACCCAGATCTAGTCCATAATGCTTAAAGAAAGTAGATGGAGATGACCATGTGGCCGCCTTACATATGTCCTCAATCGACACCTCCGACCTCTCCGCCCAGGAGGTTGCCAGAATTCCAGAATTTCCATGCTACCTGCTGAATAAGCAGGTAGCTTATTCCCTAATCCATCTGCCTAAGGTGTTTTTGGACACTCTAAAGGTACCTTCACATTAAGCGACGCTGCAGCGATACCGACAACGATCCGGATCGCTGCAGCGTCGCTGTTTGGTCGCTGGAGAGCTGTCACACAGACCGCTCTCCAGCGACCAACGATGTCGGTAACCAGGGTAAACATCGGGTAACTAAGCGCAGGGCCGCGCTTAGTAACCCGATGTTTACCCTGGTTACCATGCTAAAAGTAAAAAAAAACAAACAGTACATACTTACCTACAGCCGTCTGTCCTCCAGCGCTGCGCTCTGCTTCTCTGCTCTCCTCCTGTACTGTCTGTGAGCCGGAAAGCAGAGTGGTGACGTCACCGCTCTGCTTTCCGGCTCACAGACAGTACAGGAGGAGAGCAGAGCACAGCGCTGGAGGACAGACGGCTGTAGGTAAGTATGTACTGTTTGTTTTTTTTTACTTTTAGCATGGTAACCAGGGTAAACATCGGGTTACTAAGCGCGGCCCTGCGCTTAGTTACCCGATGTTTACCCTGGTTACCAGTGAAGACATCGCTGGATCGGTGTCACACACGCCGATCCAGCGATGTCCACGGGAGATCCAGCGACGAAATAAAGTTCTGGACTTTCTTCAGCGACCAACGATCTCCCAGCAGGGGCCTGATCGTTGGTCGCTGTCACACATAACGATTTTATTAACGATATCGTTGCTACGTCACAAATAGCAACGATATCGTTAACGATATCGTTATGTGTGAAGGTACCTTTAGTCCTTTCCTAACTCCCTCAAAGGATACAAATAAGGAATTATCTTTCTTCCAAGAGTCTGTTACTGAAATATACCTGAGCAGACATCTTTTTACATCTAACGAATGAAGCTTGAGCTCCTTTTAATTAGTGGGATTAGGACAAAAAGAGGGAAAAATTATTTCCTGTAGTCTGTGGAACTTTGATGCTACTTTTGGAAGGTAAAGAGGATCAGTTCTTAGCACTACTCTATCATCTCTAAACTGAATGTATGGAGGTTGTCTAGAGAGGGCCTGTAGATCACTAACGCTTCTTGCAGATGAGGGCATCTAAAAGGGCTGTTTTAAAGGACAGGACTTTTATAGGAGCAGAGTCAATAGGTTCAAAGGGGGCTTCAGTTAAAGCTGTAAGTACCAGGTTTAGGTCCCATGGAGCTAGCTTTGTCTAACAATGGATCTTGACCTAGCCGCTGCCTTGATGAATCTAGCAACCCAGTAATTGCTAGCTAAATTACAATTGTATAGTGCTCCTAGAGCTGACACTTAAACTTTCAGAGTGCTTGTCGCTAGACCCATCTTTAAATCCCTCTGCAGGAATTCCAGAATCTCACTAATAGAGACTTTTTGACCAATCTCCGATCCCGAAACTGCTAAGAATTTTTTCCATATTCTAACAAATATTTGTTGTAGAAGGCTTCCTGCTTTTCAGCAAGGCATTTACAAGTTCGTGGGAAAACCCTTTCTCTCTTAGTAATGCCCTTTCAAATTCCACGCCGCCAGATGTAAATTGGACACTCGTGGATGGAGAATCGGACCTTGGTAGAAGAGATCTGGGAGCTCCGGAAGAATCCAAGGCTGAGAAACGGACATCTTCCTCAGCCAGGGGAACCATGGTCTCCTTGTCCAGAATGGTGCTATTAAGATTACCCGAGCTCTGTCCTCCCGTGTCTTCCTCAGAACTATCGGGATTAAGTTCAATGTGGGAAAGGCATAAGCTAGACTGAAATGCCATGGAATTAAGAGTGCGTCCACTGCATATGGGTTTTCACTGGGATTTAGGGAGCAAAACCGGTGTATCTTTCTGTTTCCTTTGTTGGCGAAGAGGTCTATGTCTGGGTACCCCCATAAAAGCCTGATCTGATTGAAGACGGCCTGATTCAGGACCCAATCTCCTTGTCTGAGTCTGTTGCGACTTAGGTAATCGGCCATGATGTTGTGTTTCCCTTTTATATGAAGAGATGTGAGTGACAATAGATGAGCCTCGGCTATCTGAAAGATACGATTCGCCACATCCATTAATGACCTGGACCGAGTCCCCTCTTGATGGTTAATGTAGGCTACAGTTACCACAGTTACCTGGTTGTCTGAAAATAGCCTGACGTGTCGGCCATGTAGGGATATAAGGAAATAACTTCGAGCTCGATCTACAGCTAATAACTTTAAGGTTGGAAGATAAAGTTTGTTCGGATTGGGTCCAAATTCCCTGGACCCTCATGTCACCCATGTGTGCTCCCCAACCCCTGGGGCTAGCATCTGTAGTTAGCACTTGAGATATATGGTTTATCGAGGGAACACCTGTCCGTAGGTTTGGTATGTGCAACCACCAAGGATTGTATAGAAGTAGCGGACAAGGAAAATCTACTCTCAAGGTGGCCTTCTAGACGACGATCATTGTACAGTACATCCCACTGCAGGGTTCTGGTGTGGTACTGGGCCCAAAGAACAGCCGGGATGCATGACGTGAGTGAGCCTAACAGTGACATGGCCCCTCTTAATGTGACTGATGGATTATTAACGACCCTGAGTGTCTGCCGTCGAATATTGTCCACCTTTGCCTCTGGTAGGCGGAATTCCTGCAAAATGAGGTCTAGGATGAGACCCAGGAATTCCTGTACTCTTAAGGGTTGCAATCGTGATTTTTGAAAATTAATAATCCACCCCAATCTCTGTAAGGCTGATATTACTTTCCTTAGTTGGGCAGAGCAGTGTGATTCTGAGTGTCCAACAATTAATAGGTCATCCAGATATGGAACTACTAGCACATCCTGTTCATGCAGACGTGCTATGACCTCCACCATTATTTTAGTGAAAACGTAAGGGGGCAACTGCAACCCCAAAGTGGAGTGCTCTGAATTGGAGGTGTTCTACTGTCCCGCCCAGTGAAACTGCTACTCTTAAAAACTGTTGGTGGTCTGCGTGTATAGGGACATGATAATAGGCGTCTTTGAGATCTAAGACTACCATGAAACAATTGTTAAACAGTAGCTTTATTGCTGTTTTTACAGACTTCATTTTGAACGAATGGACCAGTAAGAATTTATTCAGGCCTTTCAGATTGATAATAGTACGAAAGGAGCCATCTGGCTTTTTAACCAAGAAGAGGGGGGGAGTAAAACCCCTTACCTCTTTGTGCTTCAGGAACTTTTATCAATACACCCTTGTGTTGAAGTTCCTGGACCTCAGATTCTAGCGCTAGTTGTTCTGTAGGTGAAGAACGGATAGGCGTTAAAAGAAACTTATTCTGAGGTATCTAATGAAAATCAAATTTTAGCCCTGTCTTAATAATGCTTAGGATCCATGGGCTATTAGAAATGTTTAACCAGGCCGGATAGAAGGCTAAGAGCCTGCCTCCCACTCGGTCTGGCAATCATTGTGGTTTTCTATTGTTCCGAAAGGAGTTGAACATAAAGCCTCTACCTTTCCTCCTATTGGCGTCATATCTGGTCCTTTCTCTAGTAGACCTTCTACGGTCGAACCACCTTCTATTAGTAGCCCGTCAGTATGAGGGTCTTCCTAAGTAAGGGAACCATTTTTTACTATCGCCCGCCTTTTCTAGTAGTTCATCCAGAACTGAGACGAATAGATGTATCCCTTCGCATGGAATGCTGCACAGTTTTGACTTGGCCTGCATGTCCCCCAGCCAGCATTTCAGCCATATGGCTCTACGGGCAGCATTAGAAAGAGCTGCTGAACTGGCTGCCAGCTTTACGGAATCTGCTGATGCATCAGAAAGGTAAGCCGCCACTCCCTGAATTATGGGAAGGGAGGATAAGATCTCATCTCTAGGAACCTTTCTTTAAGTTGGTCCTCTAAGTGGTCTAGCCATACCATTAGAGATCGTGCTGTACAAGTGGCTGCAATTGAAGGTCTGAGAGCTCCCGCTGATGTTTCCCAAGCTCCTTTAAGGCTAGTTTCACATTTGCGTTAGAATCCGCAGCGTTTAATCCGCAACAGCAAATGAAGGAAAACCACTTTGAAACGCGTACAAACACAGAGTTTTTTAGACGCATATGTCAACGCATGCGTTTAAAAAACGCTGCGTTTTCACGCTTTTCCATGCGTTTTGCATGCGTTTGCGTTTTTTGTACGCATGGTGAAAAATTTAACAGAAACAAAATCTAGACAAACAGACACCGCCAATGGGACTACAGTGGGCGTGTATTATGGGATATCTATATATAAACCCTTGGACTGCTGAAATCTTTACAGTTTGCTACTGTATCCTGTGTCATGATGGATCTTCTCATGGAGAGCTTTTATTTCAACCTGGATTTAAGCATCAAGCTGTTTCTTGCCTGTGCGTTTGCTTGGGAGCAACAAAGAAATAGAGAACGACAGAGAAGGACACGGCATAGGCGTTTTTGACACCCCATTATTGAACTCCGGGAGAGCCGTGGAGCCCACCACACGCTATATGGCGAGCTTAATGCCAACCCGGACAAATTCCCGGAATATACCAGGATGTCTCAAGACTCTTTCCGGGAATTGCTTGGTCGTGTCCAAGGAGCCATCCAGAGACAGGACACCCAGCTCCTTAGAGCGATTCCAGCAGAGGAACGTCTCCTGGTTACATTAAGGTACATAATAATTCTAAAGAAATGCCAGTCATAATTATTATTGGTCTCCCATGTATTATTTGTATTTTCCTTTAGGTCTTTAGCTAAACACCACCATAAATGGAATTGATTGTAAATTTATTTTTTTATTTTTATTTCAGATTTCTGGCAACTGGAGAGAGCTTATCATCCCTCCACTTTCAGTACTGGCTTGGAATTTCCACCCTGTCTGGAATAGTTGCGGACACCTGCCGGGTTTTGTGGAATGTTCTTCGGGATGAGTTTATACCCCTACCCACGGAGGATATGTGGATTGAAATTGCTGAAAAATTCTGGAGTGTGTGTGATTTCCCCAACTGTTTGGGAGTGGTGGATGGAAAGCACATACGCATTATCAAACCCGCCAGAACTGGATCGGAGTACTTCAACTAGAAAAATATTTTTCAGTTGTGCTCATGGCAATAGCAGATGCAGACTGTCACTTCATCGCCGTGCACATTGGAGCCTTTGGCCGTGGGAATGACTCACAGACTTTCAAGAACTCGGATATGGGCCGACGTGTGTATGGAAGAAATTTTAATTTTCCACTGCCACGACCTCTCCCCAACACTCAAGGCCCACCGATGCCATTTGTTATGGTTGGGTATGAGGCCTTTCAGATGTGTGAAAACCTACTGAAGCCATATCCCAGTCGGGACTTGAACCACACTGAAAGGATTTATAACTACAGACTGACCAGGGCCCGAAGAACAGTGGAGTGTACCTTAGGGATTCTTGTTTTAAAATGGAGCATTCTTGCGACAGCCATTAATCTAAAAATGGAGACAGTCAATGAGGTGGTCAAAGCCTGTGTGGTTCTCCACAATTACATAATGGCTAAGAAGCGACCCAACATTGAACTGGATGAACCAGTTGCAAACCCATTGCCAGATTACCAGCATCACCCGCTGTGGTCAACAGTTGAAGTTGGCCATATGCGGAACCAATTTGCTGCCTATTTTGATTTTAATATTGGACGTGTGGCATGGCAAGACAATATTGTGTAAAATTTCCTGTTGGGTTTGGCCTGTACCAGTTATGTTTTAAATGTTAATAATATTTTTTTGTTAATAAAATTCGTGTTTTGCTATCTTGACCAAGTCTCCTATGTATTTCCTCTAAAAACCACTTATGTTGATAGTGGAAAGGTAGTTGACTTTATTACGTCCAGATTCTGTTCTGCAGTATCTATTGGACGCAGACTGAAGAGAAGATGGAGGTATAATAAAAAGCAGATCTACACTCATCAAGTCAGGTGTCAGAAATAATGAATTCATGATGCACAAATAACAGCCTCATGAATTATTTCTGACACCTGTCCAGGTGAGTATAGATATGCCTTGTATAACCTACATCGTCTCTTCGGTTTGTGTGAAATAGATTACGTACACTGAAGAAAAAATGAAAAATGGAGGTTATACAAGGCAGTTCTCTACTCACCAGGTCAGGTGTGATATATAATGTGTTCATGACGCAGAGTTTTGTGTATCATGAACTCACTATTTATGACACATGACCTGTTGAGTATAGTTCTGCTTTGTATTACCGCCATTTTATCTTCAGTCAGCAACACAGATTAATCAGACTGAAGAGATTATGGAGAAAATACAAGTTATATTTTTTTTGCCACCCCATAGCTCTATACCAAACACACAAAGCTGCAGTCTTGTACTTAATAACTACTGGAGCTATGATTTGGCAAAAAAAAAAATACTGTGCGGTGCAGTGTTTTATAGGTGCACGGTGTATGTTGCCGGCGGCGAAATACACAAATAACCAAACATTATTGGGGGCAAAAAAATTATTATTTATTTATAAATCCCAAAAAAAAAAATTAACTGCACCTGCTTGGGGTAGAGTGACGGAACTGGGGGTTGTGTAGCTGTGAGGACTGGCTAAGTGTGGACGACGCAGGGGTGGCAGGAGAAGGGGCAATTAACGTAGTGGGATCTGTGAGTTCGGGGATGGGGCTTGACGCATGAGAGGGCTGAGACATACTGGAAGGGTGAGACAAACCTGACATTACAGACTCTCTCCAATTGAAATCGGGGATCTGGACTCTATTCCTTTAACGCCTCTATCCTGAGATAGGGATTTGACCGAACCCCTGACCTCCTGTCTGACCATCTGTCTTAGGCTGGTGGCAAAGTCTGGTGTCTCCTTAGCTATCAAACACTGAATACATGGTCTGCATAGTTTCTTTACATGGCCGTCTGGAAGTGGAACCCCACATTCAGCACATTCCCTATGCTAAGCCTTAGCGGACCGTTTTTTCCCCTGATAGATACGGAGAGAGTGAACATAAGGGGAGACAACACATCACAAAGTGAACTTTCTCGAAGATCACTTACCCCTGACATACTAAAGAGTGGTACCGTAGTCTGCGGGGGTCCTTCTCAGCCTATGACTCATCTCTATGGCTTGAGGACTTGCCGGGCTTAGATTTTTGAGTGGTTCTATCTCCTCCAGGGAAACTACTGCCACTAGATCACCGCTGGGTAATCGTTGCTTGGGGCTTCTCTAAGGGCTGACACTGCTGCTCTGGAGAGTGCTGCAGCGCTTCTTGCTCCTGAGACTCCATTTTCAAAATGGCCGAGAAGCATATGGCAGCCCACAACGATTTCTTAAGTTGCCGGCCTCCCCTCAAGGAACTTCCCATGGACGGGGTCAGCAGGCCAATCCGGTTGATCTGCCCGGTACATAATACGTATGCCACTGGAAGGCCCCTCTCACATGAGACCTCATCCCCGCTCACTGTGCCGCGTGTCCCAGCTCACCACACGGCCTCGGTGTCTACCTGTGACCTGCTTCCGGAGCGTGAGCCCCACCGTATCGCGAGTCACCATCATGTTGGCAACCCGCGGTGCTTCACAGGGCCACGCCAAACCAGACGATCACCATCGCAGCATCGACCGTATATCCCCAACTTATCATCAGGTCGCACCATCGGCCGCATCATGAAGGACCACCCCTTCTGGCTCTTCTGGGCTATAAATTTAGAACCTTCCTTAGGGGTGCACGCAAGTGGGGGTGCACGCTAGCGTCCCATAAGCAAAGCGTCACAGAAGATAAGCGTCGTGATACCGCAGTTATTTCATGGCAGTTAGTCAGGGCAGGAGTCAGGTAACCCACACTCTGATCTCCCTTCTATCCATGTGCTTTATTCCTATCCTCCTATGTTCCCTTGTAATCCACTTTCACCGCCCAATCCCCCCTCCATCACGACTTATATACATCAGCTCCTCTCTCCTTCCCTCTCCCATGTATAGCTCCCATGCACTTCTCACCTTCCTGAAAAACCTCAGTCCATCTTACCCAAACAGACTGCATAAAAAAACTTCATACAATCCCAAAAGCTACTTGCTTTTTATCTTCCTACTCCTGCTGATATCAGGAGACATCTCCCCAAACCCCGGTCCACCATCCACCAACCTCAACCCCTACCCTACCT
Organism: Ranitomeya imitator; assembly: GCF_032444005.1. NCBI lineage: Eukaryota > Metazoa > Chordata > Amphibia > Anura > Dendrobatidae > Ranitomeya > Ranitomeya imitator. Next base: position 807,140,996 of record NC_091282.1, on the reverse strand, counting down.
CACATCGAAACCTTAATAATCTTACTAATATTAATTGCACTCCTTCATCTCCTCCTTCTTTTAATTGTGCCCTTTGGAATCCACGGTCTGTATGTAACAAGCTTCCTTTCCTACACAATTACTTTCTGAAAAACTCTCTGAATCTGCTGGCCCTCACGGAAACCTGGATTCAGGATTCTGACACTGTCTCTCCTGCTGCCATAACCCATGGTGGCTTACAATTCTCCTATTCCCCGAGACCAACAAACAGACCTGGTGGTGGAGTTGGCATACTCCTGTCCCCACAATGCACTTTCCAGGTCATCCCCTCAGTTCCATCACTCTCATTCCCTTCTTTTGAGGTCCACACAATCAGGCTCTTTCGTCCCCTCTCCCTCAGAGTAGCGGTCATATACCGGCCCCCAGGCTCACCCACCCGCTTCCTGGACCATTTCTCTGCCTGGCTGCCGCACTTCATGTCCTCAGAACTACCAACCCTTATCCTGGGAGACTTCAACATCCCCATTAACAGGCCCACTTCCACATATGCATCCCAGCTTCTGTCACTAACCACTTCTCTCGGCCTCTCACAGCTCTCAACCTCTGAAACACACAAAGACGGTAACACCCTGGACCTGGTTTTTGCCCGGCTCTGCTCAACCTCCTACCTAGATAACTCACCGCTTCCCCTCTCTGACCACAACATTCTCTCCTTCACACTCACATATCCTCGCTCACCCCAGCACCCTCCTACACACCATTCAGTCAGAAATCTACAAGCTATTAACCCTCTTACACTTTCAGACTCCCTACGCTCATCATTGTCCCCAATCTCTTCCTTTTCCTGTCCTGATCTGGCTGTACATCACTTCAATGACACTCTTAGAAGCACCCTGGACCAAGTAGCTCCCCTCACCCTCAGAACCTCCAAACACAGAGTGAAACAGCCCTGGCTCACATCGCAAACCCGATTTCTCCAGCGATGCTCTAGGTGTGCTGAACGCTTATGGAGGAAATCACGCACACCAGAAGACTTCATACACTTCAAATTTATGTTAAGGACCTATAACTTTGCCCTTCACTTCGCTAAACAGACCTACTTTACCACTCTGATCTCCTCACTATCCAACAACCCCAAGAAACTTTTTGACACCTTTCACTCCCTCCTCAGGCCAAAAGCACAAGCCCCTATCACAGATATTTGTGCTGGTGACCTGGCCTCCCACTTTATAGAGAAAATAGACAATATCCGTCAGGAAATCCGCTCCCAACAACTAAGTTCAGTGACTCCCATCCCTCCCCTCATTGCCCCTGGCTCACTCTCCACATTCGATCCCATCACAGAAGAAGAAGTCTCCAAGCTCCTCTCCTCTTCTCGTCCGACTACATGCACTACCGACCCCATTCCCTCACATCTCCTCCAGTCTCTCTCTCCAGTTGTCACAAGTCACCTAACTACAATCTTTAATCTCTCCCTCTCCTCTGGCATTTTCCCCTCCTCCTTCAAACACTCTATCATTACTCAATTACTAAAGAAACCCACCCTCGACCCATCCTGCACAAACAACTACAGACCGGTCTCCAATCTCCCCTTCATCTCTAAACTCTTGGAGCGCCTGATATACTCCCGCCTTACCCGTTACCTCTCCACTCACTCCCTCCTAGACCCTTCACAGTCCGGTTTCCGCCCCCTACATTCGACAGAAACTGCACTCATCAAAGTGACCATTGACCTTCTGACAGCAAAACGTAATGGTGACCACTCTCTGCTCATTCTTCTCGATCTCTCTGCAGCTTTCGACACTGTTGACCACCCTCTCCTTCTCTCTAGGCTCCAGTCACTAGGCATTAAGGACACTGCTCTCTCCTGGTTCTCCTCCTACCTTTCTGACCGCTCCTTCAGTGTTCTGTTCTCTGGCTCCACTTCATCTCCTCTTCCTCTCACTGTTGGGGTACCTCAGGGCTCAGTCCTTGGCCCCCTTCTGTTCTCTCTCTACACGGCCCCAATTGGACAGACAATCAGCAGATTTGGCTTTCAGTACCATCTTTATGCCGACGACACACAACTATATACGTCATCCCCTGACCTTACCCCCGCTGTACTACAGAACGCCACTGACTGTCTGTCCGCAGTCTCCAACATCATGTCCGCTCTCTATCTGAAACTCAACCTCTCCAAAACTGAACTTCTTCTGCTCCCACCATCTACTAACCTCCCTAAATCTGACATTTCCCTCTCCGTGGGTGGCACCATAATAACACCCCGGCAGCAGGCGCGCTGTCTGGGTGTTATGTTTGACTCCGATCTCTCCTTCACCTCCCATATACAATCTCTTGCCCGCTCGTGCCGCTTACACCTAAAGAACATCTCCAGAATCCGCCCTTTTCTCACCATGGAGACAGCTAAAACCCTCACTGTCGCCCTGATCCACTCCCGCCTGGACTACTGTAACGCTCTATTAATTGGCCTCCCCCTCACTCGACTTTCCCCTCTCCAGTCCATCCTTAATGCAGCAGCCAGGGTCGTCCATCTGGCTAATCGTTACTCGGACGCGTCCGCTCTTCGCCAGTCGTTACACTGGCTACCCATTCATTACAGGATACAATTCAAAGTACTTGTTCTCACCCACAAAGCTCTCCACAGTGCGGCACCCCCTTACATCTCCTCCCTCATTTCTGTCTATCAGCCTAACAGACCACTGCGCTCTGCAAATGTCTTTCGATTAACCTCTGCACTAATCCGTACCTCCCACTCCCGACTCCAAGACTTCTCCCGTGCTGCGCCAATCCTCTGGAATGCTCTACCCCAAGATATTAGGACCATCCATAATTTGCATAGTTTTAGGCGCTCGCTCAAAACACATTTGTTCAGAGCGGCCTATCACGTTCACTAATCAAAGTTATGTTATGTTTGTGTGTGTGTGTAGCCCATTCACTATCCCCATCTATTCCCCAACCCCTGAAGATGGCTGGACCATGATTGTAAATACATCATTGTAAATACACACCTGTACTTTGCATCTCCCCCACCTCATTGTAGATTGTAAGCTCTCACGAGCAGGGTCGTCTTATTTTGCTTTAATTATTGTATTGTTAACGTTGTTACTTATGACTTTTGTGTTTGAAACTGTTAAACTGTAAAGCGCTGCGGAATATGTTGGCGCTATATAAATAAAGATTATTATTATTATTATTCCGGCTGCGTCATCCAGGCCGTGACCTGGCCACGTAAGGAAGCGCCGTACGCGCTACGCAGGGACACTGCACCCAGCGACACAATCCGGGAAGAAAGGCCCCCAGTGGCTAATACTTACCTGTACCTGCGGCGATGGATCACCAAAAAGCAAGCACTCCCCCTGAAGGTTGCTTTCTCCTGCCGCTGCCTACCCCCACAGCCCTCTGTGGTGTGGCACTTCCAGCACACCGGACAGACCGAGGAAGGGGACCCTCGCCTCCTGAACCGGCCTGCCGGGCCTGGGTACAATCTTCCGTCTTTACCTTTCTTCATAAGGTATGTCTGAAGGGGTCCCCTGTCAGGGACAGGAAACCAACTGATGCGGGAGAGAGGTACCACCCTTTTATGTCTGTAGGTTTCCTGTCCCCGAAGGGCGGATTCCCTCTCATTGGTGCTGTCATAGCGACTGAATAAAATACAAATTCACAAGTCAGGTCACATTCCAGGTTAATAATACCAGGAAAATAGCGAATAAGCAAAGGGGCATTAACAAACGGGTAGTCCCCATTTTGCAGTCCACTCCTCCCTCCCCTCTATCGTTTGCGGTCCTCCTCTCCCCTTGCTTTTTCATTTACAGTTCCCCGCCTTACTCCCCCTCCATCATTTGTGGTCTCCCTCTCTTCATCATTTGCAGTCCCTCTCCATCATTTGCGGTCCCCATCCTCCCTCCCCCTACATCATTTGCTGTCCCCCTCCTCCAACCCGCCATCATTGGCAGTATCCCTCCCTTCATCATTTGCAGTCCCCCTCCTCCCTCCATCATTCGTGGTCCCCCTCCCCCTCCCTTCATCATTTGTAGACTCCCTCCCCCTTCATCATTTGCGGTCTTCCTCCCTCCATCATTTGCAGTTCCCCTCCTCCCTCCCCTCTATCATGTGCGGCCCCCTCACCCCTTCAGCATTTGAAGTCGCCTCCATCATTTGCGGTTCCCCCTGCAGCACTGTACCACAGTCCAGTAAGTGGGAGTCCTATTCTCAACCTGTGGTTCCACTTCCTCTTTCCTCCTAAAGGAATTAGTTTTGCCACTATGGCCGGTACTTAGCTTATGAGCTTCTGACGCCTTTGTCTCTCTTCATCTCGCGTTCCTTGATTTGTCCCCGCCTGTTACCTCTCAGAGTTATAAACTCGGGGCCTTACTGCTATGCATCCTGTTCCAGAACCCATCTCAGGTTGACCACTCCTTTCTTCTATCAATTTTCCTTCCTCTTTATTCAGGATCACGCTATCCCCTGCCTCGGTCTCCACTCACGTCAGGGACACCCACGTCACATGGCTCTGCTAACTAGTCAGACCTTAGGTCTGCTCCTGCTGCATGTTGAACCATATCTAACTTACTGACAGCAAACGGTCTTCCTCCCTTCACCCTAGCCCCTCCCACTCTGGGTTAGTTCCATAATAAAGAAAAAACATCCGAAAAAATTGGAAAAAGGGAAAATCAAAAAGCGTGTAACATATATACTCCCTTTAAAACATATAGTTTTATTTAGAAATAGTCTAAAAAATACCACTTCCCAGTGAATACAGAAAAAAGGAATACAATAACGAATCCAATAGTGCACCTGTCCTCACAAATACCCTACACTCACCTGCTATCCCTTCCTAACAGTGGAGGTTGGCACCCTGATAGATGTTTTGGCTCCCCCACTCCGCGACGGCTGACACCTGCTATCCCTGTTAATGTAACTAGTCAGCTAAAGGAGGGAAAACAATGAGCAATAAAAAGAGATGAAGGAAGATATAAGGTAAAGAAACAAAGGTGCACTAAAAATAGATATATCGTCCTCCCTCAAAAATATCCCATATTGCACAGCGAGACACTGAGACAAAAAATATATAAATAATAGTATGCTCACAACGTCTCAGTGTCACGGTCCCAGAGTATATACGCACGGGACATGGCTCTGTGCATAGAAGGCGAGATGACAGTGGGAGGACTGGTATACAAATAGCAAAAGACCCGGTTCAGTCTAAATTTGACAAAATGCACAGTAGTACCCCCTTGGTAGAACGGTCAGTGTATTTCAAAATGTGAAGCAATACAATACGTCTCAGTAAAACTGTAGCATAATACTATATTGATAAAGGAAACCCAGAGGAATATTATGGGCTACACATTGGGTAAACTACACAACATCTAGTGGGCTTACATGACCAGTAGTGGGTACCTATGTGAATGCATAGTCAGAAATAGACAAAAAATATAGATAATGTCCACAGCAATCAGTGAAGGGGGTATTGACCCAACACTTAACACTTAGCTGTCAATAAAAACGCCCCGACGCGTTTCCCCGTCATACGGTTCCTCAGGGGGCCAGGATGATAATAAACCAGAGGTCATAGATACAGGTGCCGTGATGTCCAGGCAAACCTGACTAGATCCAAGAGGAAGGGGATTCATATAATAGCATGTGTCACCAATTGACCAATCGGCAGGGGACAGCCCCTTCCTCCTCCCAGAATCCAGAGACACCGGGTATGTTTAATCAAAGTCCATAGGTACGGACCACTAGATAAGCCCATGTCCATTGTAGTGTGGGGTTCCCCTCCCCAATCACACAAAAACAGATCATTAATTATGCAAACAATAAAGATCATACCGCACCGGACACCGATCCCAGAGAGACGCTCCTATCCACATGGTTGTAGCCGGGCGCCGCCATTGTGTATCTAAGACGCCAAAAGAACCACGCAGGCGTACAGCTCCAATGCTAGGCTACGGGGCGGCGCCTGCGCATTCGGACCGGAAGGATTGAGGGCCACATCGCGCATGGTCCGTGCCGTGCCCCGCCATGTTTGGTGCGTCCGTATAGAGGCGGCGCCTGCGCACTCGATACCAGCCCTGTGGAGCGCCTGACTGTGACGCGGCGCCTGCGCACTGGGATACAGCGCCGGAGCGCGCACAGTCAGTGCCAGGCGCCGCCATGTTCGGTAAGCCCACACAAAGGCGGCGCCTGCGCACTGGGGCCAGAAGGGTAGACCGCCGGAGCCCACATAGTCCGAGCCGGGCTCAGCCACACTTGATTAACCCTACAGTTTCCGCATTTGAGCCCAGACATAGGGACAGACGTGGCATGAGCGTACCCAGCCTACCCAGGTCATACCTAACAGGCCTATAGTTCCAAAAGAAACGGCGCGTGTGCACTGAAGATATACATCCAGGTACCCCCCCAGAACCAGACATCAATATGTCGATATATTAAAGAATGTTGAATAAAAATAAAGATAAATAATGAGTCACAGTAGGCACCCACAAAAAAGCCAGGCCCCAAATGTCATGGACATCCCATGTTGATACAATAGGCCTATTCCCATAGATACGGGATTCACCACTTGAGGGGCACCAAATTAACACCAGCAAAAGCGCCATCCGCACAAACAATAGATCGGTGCGTGAGCCGGAGATAAGCACCTCCTTTTTGATATAAAGAAGACCTATGTGTCCAGGGGACCAAAATCCCAAAGGATGCCCACTCTGATGGACCATATGCCTGAATGATGTGTATGTGGAACACTATCGGTACCTGAAAACCAGGAAGCCAGAACGGTCCCAGGACGTATCTGTGCGGTATTAATAGAGAAATAACCAATTATAAGTCTCAATATTCGTCACAATCGACATCTGCATACTAACTGCAGGGGTTTGATATAGCGGTTCCAGGGTCAGTCAGCCCATAAATCAATGCCACCATGAGCACAGGGGCAAAGCAAAGCCTCAAAAGTGTATAACCGATACGAGAAAACGCTGTGTTATAAAAAGCAAGCATAGGTTAGAGATTCATTTAGTCCTCTTGGCGACATAGACTGCATGCGAAAAATCCACTCTGCTTCCCGTTTCAGGAGATCCTTATCGAAGTCACCTCCACGTGTCTAAAGGTACCTTCACACATAACGATATTGTTAACGATATCGTTGCTATTTGTGACGTAGCAACGATATCGTTAATGAAATCGTTATGTGTGACAGCGACCAACGATCAGGCCCCTGCTGGGAGATCGTTGGTCGCTGAATAAAGTCCAGAACTTTATTTGGTCGCTGGATCTCCTGCAGACATCGCTGGATCGGCGTGTGTGACACCGATCCAGCGATGTCTTCACTGGTAACCAGGGTAAACATCGGGTAACTAAGCGCAGGGCCGCGCTTAGTAACATAGTAACATAGTAACATAGTTAGTAAGGCCGAAAAAAGACATTTGTCCATCCAGTTCAGCCTATATTCCATCATAATAAATCCCCAGATCTACGTCCTTCTACAGAACCTAATAATTGTATGATACAATATTGTTCTGCTCCAGGAAGACATCCAGGCCTCTCTTGAACCCCTCGACTGAGTTCGCCATCACCACCTCCTCAGGCAAGCAATTCCAGATTCTCACTGCCCTAACAGTAAAGAATCCTCTTCTATGTTGGTGGAAAAACCTTCTCTCCTCCAGACGCAAAGAATGCCCCCTTGTGCCCGTCACCTTCCTTGGTATAAACAGATCCTCAGCGAGATATTTGTATTGTCCCCTTATATACTTATACATGGTTATTAGATCGCCCCTCAGTCGTCTTTTTTCTAGACTAAATAATCCTAATTTCGCTAATCTATCTGGGTATTGTAGTTCTCCCATCCCCTTTATTAATTTTGTTGCCCTCCTTTGTACTCTCTCTAGTTCCATTATATCCTTCCTGAGCACCGGTGCCCAAAACTGGACACAGTACTCCATGTGCGGTCTAACTAGGGATTTGTACAGAGGCAGTATAATGCTCTCATCATGTGTATCCAGACCTCTTTTAATGCACCCCATGATCCTGTTTGCCTTGGCAGCTGCTGCCTGGCACTGGCTGCTCCAGGTAAGTTTATCATTAACTAGGATCCCCAAGTCCTTCTCCCTGTCAGATTTACCCAGTGGTTTCCCGTTCAGTGTGTAATGGTGATATTGATTCCCTCTTCCCATGTGTATAACCTTACATTTATCATTGTTAAACCTCATCTGCCACCTTTCAGCCCAAGTTTCCAACTTATCCAGATCCATCTGTAGCAGAATACTATCTTCTCTTGTATTAACTGCTTTACATAGTTTTGTATCATCTGCAAATATCGATATTTTACTGTGTAAACCTTCTACCAGATCATTAATGAATATGTTGAAGAGAACAGGTCCCAATACTGACCCCTGCGGTACCCCACTGGTCACAGCGACCCAGTTAGAGACTATACCATTTATAACCACCCTCTGCTTTCTATCACTAAGCCAGTTACTAACCCATTTACACACATTTTCCCCCAGACCAAGCATTCTCATTTTGTGTACCAACCTCTTGTGCGGCACGGTATCAAACGCTTTGGAAAAATCGAGATATACCACGTCCAATGACTCACCGTGGTCCAGTCTATAGCTTACCTCTTCATAAAAACTGATTAGATTGGTTTGACAGGAGCGATTTCTCATAAACCCATGCTGATATGGAGTTAAACAGTTATTCTCATTGAGATAATCCAGAATAACATCCCTCAGAAACCCTTCAAATATTTTACCAACAATAGAGGTTAGACTTACTGGCCTATAATTTCCAGGTTCACTTTTAGAGCCCTTTTTGAATATTGGCACCACATTTGCTATGCGCCAGTCCTGCGGAACAGACCCTGTCGCTATAGAGTCACTAAAAATAAGAAATAATGGTTTATCTATTACATTACTTAGTTCTCTTAGTACTCGTGGGTGTATGCCATCCGGACCCGGAGATTTATCTATTTTAATCTTATTTAGCCGGTTTCGCACCTCTTCTTGGGTTAGATTGGTGACCCTTAATATAGGGTTTTCATTGTTTCTTGGGATTTCACCTAGCATTTCATTTTCCACCGTGAATACCGTGGAGAAGAAGGTGTTTAATATGTTAGCTTTTTCCTCGTCATCTACAACCATTCTTTCCTCACTATTTTTTAAGGGGCCTACATTTTCAGTTTTTATTCTTTTACTATTGATATAGTTGAAGAACAGTTTGGGATTAGTTTTACTCTCCTTAGCAATGTGCTTCTCTGTTTCCTTTTTGGCAGCTTTAATTAGTTTTTTAGATAAAGTATTTTTCTCCCTATAGTTTTTTAGAGCTTCAATGGTGCCATCCTGCTTTAGTAGTGCAAATGCTTTCTTTTTACTGTTAATTGCCTGTCTTACTTCTTTGTTTAGCCACATTGGGTTTTTCCTATTTCTAGTCCTTTTATTCCCACAAGGTATAAACCGCTTACACTGCCTATTTAGGATGTTCTTAAACATTTCCCATTTATTATCTGTATTCTTATTTCTGAGGATATTGTCCCAGTCTACCAGATTAAGGGCATCTCTAAGCTGTTCAAACTTTGCCTTCCTAAAGTTCAATGTTTTTGTGACTCCCTGACAAGTCCCCCTAGTGAAAGACAGGTGAAACTGCACAATATTGTGGTCGCTATTTCCTAAATGCCCAACCACCTGCAGATTTGTTATTCTGTCAGGTCTATTAGATAGTATTAGGTCTAAAAGTGCTGCTCCTCTGGTTGGATTCTGCACCAATTGTGAAAGATAATTTTTCTTGGTTATTAGCAGAAACCTGTTGCCTTTATGGGTTTCACAAGTTTCTGTTTCCCAGTTAATATCCGGGTAGTTAAAGTCCCCCATAACCAGGACCTCATTATGGGTTGCAGCTTCATCTATCTGCTTTAGAAGTAGACTTTCCATGCTTTCTGTTATATTTGGGGGTTTGTAACAGACCCCAATGAGAATTTTGTTACCATTTTTCCCTCCATGAATTTCAACCCATATGGACTCGACATCCTCATTCCCTTCGCTAATATCCTCCCTTAAAGTGGACTTTAGACAAGACTTTACATAGAGACAAACCCCTCCTCCTCTCCGATTTTTACGATCCTTTCTAAACAGACTGTAACCCTGTAAGTTAACTGCCCAGTCATAGCTTTCATCTAACCATGTCTCGGTTATTCCCACTATGTCAAAGTTACCTGTAGATATTTCTGCTTCTAGTTCTTCCATCTTGTTTGTCAGGCTTCTGGCGTTTGCGAGCATGCAGTTTAGAGGATTTTGTTTTGTTCCAATCTCCTCACTGTGGATTGTTTTAGAAATGTTCTTACCTCCCTTCTGAGTATGTTTTCCTGGGTCGTCTTTGTTCGAGTCTAATGTTTTTCTTCCCGTCCCCTCTTCTTCTAGTTTAACGCCCTCCTGATGAGTGTAGCGAGTCTTCTGGCGAATGTGTGTTTCCCAGGTTTGTTGAGGTGTAGTCCGTCTCTGGCGAGGAGTCCATCATACCAGTAATTCACACCGTGGTCCAGGAATCCAAATCCTTGTTGTCTGCACCATCGTCTTAGCCAGTTGTTTGCATCAAGGATCCTGTTCCATCTCCTGGTGCCATGCCCGTCTACTGGAAGGATAGAAGAAAAAACTACCTGTGCATCCAGTTCCTTTACTTTCTTCCCCAACTCTTCAAAGTCCTTGCAGATTGTCGGTAGGTCCTTCCTTGCCGTGTCATTGGTGCCAACATGTATCAGAAGAAATGGGTGGACGTCCTTGGAGCTGAAGAGCTTTGGTATCCTATCGGTCACATCCTTGATCATCGCACCTGGAAGGCAGCATACTTCTCTTGCAGTTATGTCCGGTCTGCAGATGGCTGCTTCGGTGCCTCTCAGTAGTGAGTCTCCCACCACCACCACTCTTCGTTGCTTCTTGGCTGTACTTTTTGCTGTCACTTGTTGCTGTGTGCCCTTTTCTTTTTTGCTTGCTGGTATTGCTTCATTCTTAGGTGTGCCATCTTCATCCTCTACAAAGATTTGATATCGGTTCTTCAGTTGTGTGGTTGGTAATTTCTCCATGGTCTTCTTGCTTCTTTTGGTCACATGCTTCCACTCATCTGCTTTTGGAGGTTCTCTGACACTTTTTGCACCTTCTGTGACCAGTAGAGATGCTTCTGTTCTGTCTAGAAAGTCTTCATTCTCTTTGATGAGTTTCAAAGTTGCTATTCTTTCTTCCAGACCCCGCACCTTTTCTTCTAAAAGGGCCACTAGTCTACACTTCTGACAGGTGAAATTGGATTCTTCTTCTGGTCGATCTGTGAACATGTAGCACATGCTGCAGCTCACCATGTAGGTTGTCACATCTGCCATGTTGCTCCTAGATCCTGCTGACTTGCTGTGTGTTTTCCTTCTTGTGTAATCTACTCAGCCAAGCTCTCTTGCAATAATGTCCTACAGGCACCATTGCTTTCTTGGACCTTACTATCTTGAAGAACAGTAGCGGGGGTATTAGTACATATACGTACCGTAAACCGACTGCAACAAACAGTCTGTTGCAGTGGCAGAGTCACCATCCTACCCCTCTCAAGCGTGGGATACCGAAAGGGCAGTTTCTGCGGATTCGTAGAAACTGCTCTGAGGTGGATACTTTTAAACATCAGGCTAGTGATCTACATCGTAGATTCAGGGAGAGGGGCTACCCTCCAGAAGTACTTGCCAAACCCTATAAGGAGGCATTGCTAAGTGATAGGTCTACCCTATTGAGAACCCGGCCTAAATCTAGGGAGGCCCCGGACCTGGTCAGACTTATAGGGACCTTTGATAACCAGTCTGACAAAATCTATCAGGTTATTAAAAAACATTGGGGTATCCTTCAGGCGGACCCTGGATTGAAAGATTTTATCTCCCCCACACCCAGTATCACCTATAGAAGGGGGAGATCGATCGGGGACCGCCTAGTACACAGCCTATACCAAAAACCACAGGGAGCAGGCACGTGGCTTGAGAGGAGACCTCTTGGGTTTTTTAGGTGTGGCAACTGTTCTAAGTGCCAATACGCGAGACAGACCAAACAATTTAGGAGTGCGGCGAATGGCAGATGTTTTGACATCAGAGACTTTGGCAATTGCAAGTCATCAGGAGTGATATATAAGATCACTTGCCCTTGTCCGCTTGACTACATTGGTAAAACGAGAAGAGAACTTAGAACAAGGTTCGGGGAACACCTTGGGGATATTAGGCACAATAGGGACACTCCGGTTGCCCGGCATTTTAATCAGGTACATGGGGGCACTATGGAAGGGATTACCTTCTGCATGATTGAACTGCTGAAACCTAAGACACGTGGAGGTGACTTCGATAAGGATCTCCTGAAACGGGAAGCAGAGTGGATTTTTCGCATGCAGTCTATGTCGCCAAGAGGACTAAATGAATCTCTAACCTATGCTTGCTTTTTATAACACAGCGTTTTCTCGTATCGGTTATACACTTTTGAGGCTTTGCTTTGCCCCTGTGCTCATGGTGGCATGGCTGACTGACCCTGGAACCGCTATATCAAACCCCTGCAGTTAGTATGCAGATGTCGATTGTGACGAATATTGAGACTTATAATTGGTTATTTCCCTATTAATACCGCACGGATACGTCCTGGGACCGTTCTGGCTTCCTGGTTTTCAGGTACCGATAGTGTTCCACATACACATCATTCAGGCATATGGTCCATCAGAGTGGGCATCCTTTGGGATTTTGGTCCCCTGGACACATAGGTCTTCTTTATATCAAAAAGGAGGTGCTTATCTCCGGCTCACGCGCCGATCTATTGTTTGTGCGGATGGCGCTTTTGCTGGTGTTAATTTGGTGCCCCTCAAGTGGTGAATCCCGTATCTAGGGGAATAGGTCTATTGTATCAACATGGGATGTCCATGACATTTGGGGCCTGGCTTTTTTGTGGGTGCCTACTGTGACTCATTATTTATCTTTATTTTTATTCAACATTCTTTAATATATCGACATATTGATGTCTGGTTCTGGGGGGGTACCTGGATGTATATCTTCAGTGCACACGCGCCGTTTCTTTTGGAACTATAGGCCTGTTAGGTATGACCTGGGTAGGCTGGGTACGCTCATGCCACGTCTGTCCCTATGTCTGGGCTCAAATGCGGAAACTGTAGGGTTAATCAAGTGTGGCTGAGCCCGGCTCGGACTATGTGGGCTCCGGCGGTCTACCCTTCTGGCCCCAGTGCGCAGGCGCCGCCTTTGTGTGGGCTTACCGAACATGGCGGCGCCTGGCACTGACTGTGCGTGCTCCGGCGCTGTATCCCAGTGCGCAGGCGCCGCGTCACAGTCAGGCGCTCCACAGGGCTGGTATCGAGTGCGCAGGCGCCGCCTCTATACGGACGCACCAAACATGGCGGGGCACGGCACGGACCATGCGCGATGTGGCCCTCAATCCTTCCGGTCCGAATGCGCAGGCGCCGCCCCGTAGCCTAGCATTGGAGCTGTACGCCTGCGTGGTTCTTTTGGCGTCTTAGATACACAATGGCGGCGCCCGGCTACAACCATGTGGATAGGAGCGTCTCTCTGGGATCGGTGTCCGGTGCGGTATGATCTTTATTGTTTGCATAATTAATGATCTGTTTTTGTGTGATTGGGGAGGGGAACCCCACACTACAATGGACATGGGCTTATCTAGTGGTCCGTACCTATGGACTTTGATTAAACATACCCGGTGTCTCTGGATTCTGGGAGGAGGAAGGGGCTGTCCCCTGCCGATTGGTCAATTGGTGACACATGCTATTATATGAATCCCCTTCCTCTTGGATCTAGTCAGGTTTGCCTGGACATCACGGCACCTGTATCTATGACCTCTGGTTTATTATCATCCTGGCCCCCTGAGGAACCGTATGACGGGGAAACGCGTTGGGGCGTTTTTATTGACAGCTAAGTGTTAAGTGTTGGGTCAATACCCCCTTCACTGATTGCTGTGGACATTATCTATATTTTTTGTCTTTTTCTGACTATGCATTCACATAGGTACCCACTACTGGTCATGTAAGCCCACTAGATGTTGTGTAGTTTACCCAATGTGTAGCCCATAATATTCCTCTGGGTTTCCTTTATCAATATAGTATTATGCTACAGTTTTACTGAAACGTATTGTATTGCTTCACATTTTGAAATACACTGACCGTTCTACCAAGGGGGTACTACTGTGCATTTTGTCAAATTTAGACTGAACCGGGTCTTTTGCTATTTGTATACCAGTCCTCCCACTGTCATCTCGCCTTCTATGCACAGAGCCATGTCCCGTGCGTATATACTCTGGGACCGTGACACTGAGACGTTGTGAGCATACTATTATTTATATATTTTTTGTCTCAGTGTCTCGCTGTGCAATATGAGATATTTTTGCGGGAGGACGATATATCTATTTTTAGTGCACCTTTGTTTCTTTACCTTATATCTTCCTTCATCTCTTTTTATTGCTCATTGTTTTCCCTCCTTTAGCTGACTAGTTACATTAACAGGGATAGCAGGTGTCAGCCGTCGCGGAGTGGGGGCGCCAAAACATCTATCAGGGTGCCAACCTCCACTGTTAGGAAGGGATAGCAGGTGAGTGTAGGGTATTTGTGAGGACAGGTGCACTATTGGATTCGTTATTGTATTCCTTTAGTTCCATAATAATAATAATCTTTATTTTTATATAGCGCTAACTTACTCCGCAGTGCTTTACAGTTTGCACTAGTGATGAGCGAATATACACGTTACTCGAGATTTCTCGAGCATGCTCGGGGATCCTCCGAGTATTTTTTAGTGCTTGGAGATTTAGTTTTTATTGCCGCAGCTGAATGATTTACATCTGTTAGCCAGCATAAGTACATGTGGGGATTCCCTAGCAACCAGGCAACCCCCACATATACTTATGCTGGCTAACTGCAGCCAGAAGGAACAAATCTTTACCTCCCGGGCATAAAAGTTAACTGGAAGGGTATCAGAGGCCTCCAGTGGAAACAGGTGTTCAAGGAGATGGTTGGCATAGCAAGGATGGCGGATGTTATGAACTGGTGGTTTAGGAGCAACATGGGATGAGCTCTGAAGGAGGTGGTACCTGTACTGACCGCAGTCCCTAAGCTCAACACAACACTAGAAGTAGCCGTGGGATGCTCCTGTCACTCCCTAGGCACCTCGTCACAGCCTGAGGACTAACTACCCCTAAAGATAGAAACAGGAAAACTATCTTGCCTCAGAGAAAATCCCCAAAGGATAGATAGCCCCCCACAAGTAATGACTGTGAGTGGAGAGGGAAAAGACATACACAGAATGAAACCAGGATGTAGCACAGGAGGCCAGTCTAGCTAGATAGATAGGACAGGATAGAATACTGTGCGGTCAGTATTAAAAACTACAAAAATCCACACAGAGTTTACAAAAATCTCCACACCTGACTAAAGGTGTGGAGGGTAAATCTGCTTCCCAGAGCTTCCAGCTTAACTGAATTAATCCATACTGACAAGCTGGACAAAACATAGAATGCACAGAACGAATAAGTCCACAACATGTGGACAGAAAAGAGCAAAGCAAGGACTTATCTTTGCTGAACTGGTCAGGATATCAGGGAAATCCAAGAGAGATGTGAATCCAACCAGGAACCATTGACATGTGGCACTGGCTGAAGGAAAGAGCCAGGCATAAATAGCCGAGCAGAAAGACAATCAGTGGAAGCAGCTGCAGACAGCTAAATCCAAGGAGCAGCCATTCCACTTAAAACCACCGGAGGGAGCCCAAGAGCAGAACTCACAAAAGTGCCACTTACAACCACCGGAGGGAGCCCAAGAGCGGAATTCACAACAGGCGGAACACCCGGTGATAATGGTGTTACACGCGGGTGGCAATGACCTAGGTAAACAAAAGGTGGCCGAATTGTACAAATGGATGACAACGGATATGGAACGGTTCAGCTGTCTATTCAGGAACATAATACTGGTGTGGTTGGATATAACACCACGGGCCGTCTGGCGAGGAGCAAGAGATAAAAAAGCCGTAGAGCGGACAAGGAGTAAATTCAATGCTCGGATTGGAAAATTTGTGAGAGGAAGAGGAGGTATCGTGATTCGTCACCACCAGCTACAAGGGGATAACACGCCACAATTAACACCGGACGGAGTTCACCTAACGGACATTGGCCTCGATATTTTTCTGTCTGGTTTACAGGATGGGGTTGAACAGGCGCTAACATTGATGGGTGGGGTCGGAGTCCCGTGTAGGGCTAATGGAGATACTAACCTGCGGGATAATGTAAATTTGTAAATTCTATTGCAATAAAAAATAAAAAAAAATGTATATACGTATGTTGATATAACTAACCTTAGTAATCTTTATTAAGTCACAGCGGAAAAAGCGGAGGAGGGCAAAGGTCGTAACCGCTCGTTGGGCCAATTCCCCTGTCGATCACGGACAGGAGCTCGGCGCAAGACGCCCATTACAATATGTAATTGCCTTTCTCTGCTTATTTAATTAATAAACTGTGACCGACCTGTTCAACCCACCTAGGACTGTGTGTGTTTCATTACAGGAGTGATGGGAGGGGGGAAGGCACTGGTTACGACACCCAGGTTTCCACAGTCTGCCTTTATATGCATGAACTCTGTCTGTGCTCTGTTTCAGTCACAAATCTCTTTACAGTATGATGTTAAGTTTTCGTGAAATATCTAATTTTTTCATACCTTGTCCAAGGCATTGCACTGTTTAATGCTTTTCAGCAGCAGAGAGATCCTTTTAACATGGGAAATATTGCTTGAAACCTGTGGCCTGCTTAATAATGTGGAACATCATTTTTAAGTAGTTTTCCTTTAATTAGAATCACCTGGAAACCTAATTATCACGTGTTTAAGATTGATTTCAATGATCCATTGAGCCCTGAGACACAATACCATCCATGAGTTTATTTGAAAAACAAAACAATTCAATCTTTATGACAGTTAAATCCAATTTGCATAATAATTTGGAACACAGTGTACAAACTTCTTGCAGATTTTGTCCTTGGTGGGATTTGAACACAAGACTCCAGCGCTGGAAGGCTGCAGTGCTAACCATTGAGCCACCGTGCTACCTGTATCTAAATATTAATACTAACTCTCCCAGCTGTAGGGCGGAGACAACACTATTATTATTATTTATTAATTTATTATTATTATTTATTTCATAGCGCTTTACATGTGAGGAGGGGAATACATAATAAAAACAAGTACAGTAATCTTAAACAATACAAGTCATGACTGGTACAGGAGGAGAGGGGACCCTGCCCACAAGGGCTCACAATCTACAAGGGATGGTATCACCAATAAGGCTTGTCACTGCCATGACTCCACTACTCAAGGTGTCCTAGGGATGCTGCGAATGTCAGTTCTGCCGTCCTATGGGATAGAGGGCTGGCTGAGCTGTCAGAATTGTTAGTTACACTTCTACTGCCCAGTCTGAGGCAGAGGAGTTAATATTGTGATTGCTGAGCCTTCCTATCTGGCTGGGTCCTGTAAGAAAGTCCTTACTGAGAGCTGGAAGAGCCGGGAAAAATATGTAGACAACTCCTTTTATCAAGCCGAGAATTAAGTTTATTCGGAGATTCGCAGCAGGACAGCACATGGATAGTCAGAGAAATAAAGCATGTGAGCACGAACAGAAGTCCAGACAGACAAAGTATCGCTGGGATATCTGGCCGATGGTCTGGCCATAGCTTGGCCATGGTGTGGCACAGTGGCAGAAGGGCGATGGAATGGCCATGTTGTGGCACGGCAGCAGGTTGGCGATGTAATGGCCCCGAATAACAGTAACAGGGGCTTTTTATACATGATACAGACAAAGAAAACTCATTGCGGCAAAAAGGGCGTATACATGATAACATCATACTGCAGAGAAAAACATATTCACATTCAAAACAATGGATATATGTAATGACTTTTAGGCTCTTTACGCCAAACTCTATTAGAACTCGTAAATCTCTATGTTCCTCTTAAGGTACCGTCACACATAGCGACGCTGCAGCGATACCGACAACGATCCGGATCGCTGCAGCGTCGCTGTTTGGTCGCTGGAGAGCTGTCACACAGACCGCTCTCCAGCGACCAACGATCCCGAGGTCCCTGGTAACCAGGGTAAACATCGGGTAACTAAGCGCAGGGCCGCGCTTAGTAACCCGATGTTTACCCTGGTTACCATCCTAAAAAGTAAAAAAACAAACGCTACATACTTACATACAGCCGTCTGTCCTCGGCGCTCTGCTTCTCTGGTCTGGCTGTGAGCGCCGGGCAGCCAGAAAGCAGAGCGGTGACGTCACCGCTCTGCTTTCCGGCTGACCGACGCTCACAGCCAGAGCAGGAGGAGAGCAGAGCACAGCGCTGGAGGACAGACGGCTGTAGGTAAGTATGTAGTGTTTGTTTTTTTACTTTTAGGATGGTAACCAGGGTAAACATCGGGTTACTAAGCGCGGCCCTGCGCTTAGTTACCCGATGTTTACCCTGGTTACCAGCGAAGACATCGCTGAATCGGTGTCACACACGCCGATTCAGCGATGTCTGCGGGGAGTCCAGCGACGAAATAAAGTTCTGGACTTTCTTCCCCGACCAGCGACAGCCCAGCAGGGGCCTGATCGCTGCTGCCTGTCACACTGGACGATATCGCTAGCCAGGACGCTGCAACGTCACGGATCGCTAGCGATATCGTCTAGTGTGACAGTACCTTTAGTAACTGTCATTGTTCACTTAATACACTTATTTATTACCATATGATTACCCTTTTTCTATTCTCATTGCCCTGCAGCTGATCCAAATACACACATGTTATGTCTACTATACCTGCTAATGGTTAAGATCTCATCTTGTGTGTCCAATCTGTCTATGACTTTCAGAAGTACATCTTAGAATTAGTTGGTTTCTAACTTTGCACAAGATGGCTGCTAGAGCCAACATGGCTGTTCAATGTGTTATCACTGAGCATTCTTTTACAGGTCTGTGGCATCTCCTGTAGGTGTCATCCATTCTGGGTGATTACAGGGCTATTTATCACTCGGTCAATTGTCAAACCGGCAAATTATAGCTTTGTTCTAGTAGTGTGTGTGTACTTGCTCTGTACTCTGAGTTATATTCTGATCTCCGTTGCCGACGTGGGATTTACCTTTTTGACCAGCTGTCTGACTTACCCCGTTGTCTTGAACCCCTATTTTGCTGATTCTCACACTTCTGTTACCTGTCTATGCTTTTGCCTTTTCATTTTGTCTATTACGAGCCTTCTTGGTATTAACCCCGGACCTCTTGACTATCCTTCCTCACGGTAAGTCCATGAGTGGTGTCTAGCATCACATTGAGTATTGAATAGCATCACAGTCACAATACACATCACATGTTAGAATACAATTCAACAATACATGTGTCTTAAATGGAGAACATGGCCAGTGTGTTCATCTCCTTACATGCAGCTTCGTAACTGATCAGTTCCAGCCGCAGCCAACACTGGGAACAGCTGATCGGCAGCATTGATAGGCCATCAATGTTAAAGTACCGGACAACCTCTTTAAATATTTTGTGAGGCAGTGACGGTATTATATGCGACACTATGTATTTTATTTTTGGAGCGAACTGCATGATGGTAGTGGAGAAGTTCGGGTCCTACAAGTGGCCCATGGCCACAGATTCCATTTAAAAACCCTGCAGTAAAGGTTTTGGGTGTGTCAGTGTTTCTTTTGCAAGCGGCAGAGCAGGTGTCTCTGCAACATCCTGCTTGTGTGAGGTAACACAGAGCCAAGAGGAGCAAACACCTTGCACCCCTCAGCGTGACTGAGTGGTGCAGTCACCCACGGCAACCGGTCTCAGATAAGGACTGTTTTTGACGCCCCGGCTGCGATCTGAAGGATACCTTGTGCTTTTAGTTTTGCGTGAGTTTTTGGACATTAAACACGTTTTGCTTTGAACTTTCCTGGGTCACTGCCTCATTACTGCACGATGTGAACACCACTGCACTACAATTTGTAAACTAAAGCGTGCACCAGTGCCTTAGTTTGAACAGTCATTCTTTTCTGACTTCATCCCTTTAATATACAAACAACTGCCGCACATTTTAATAAGCAGTACATATTAAAAGTGCTTGTTATTCCAAGCATTAGCCAATATTAACCAACTATGGAGATGGGAATACTCCTTTAAATTCACAGTAAACATGCCCTGGGAAACCTCAGCCTGCTTTTTTTCTATCAATGAGGTAGATAAATTACATATTGAAATAGCTATAAATCATAACCTTTGTTATTGGCAAAAGTTTCTATTCCAATTACAAATGTAATTTGGTCACACTTTTCATGTCCGGGCTACTGTATACTGTATCTTTATGTGTATGGTTAATGGACCTCTGCTTGGGAAAATGAGGAAGGCATACCAGTTTTTCTAACGCTGGCAGGACCAGTTTTACAGGTGTGTAAATAGGCAGAATAGGAGGGGCATCCTCCTTCCATGGAGTCCGTCAGCAGTTTGGACAGCACTATATACGATAGGTGACACGTAAGGAATACCTGTTTTGTTGCTCAGATTAGTTGCATAAGACAGAGCTCAGAGGATTCATTTTTGCTGAGTTTTCCCTAGAGACCAAATAAAACATTGTTCCTATTAGCTGAGTGTAATATGTGATTTGTACCTAGTGTTGATGTACACAACCCCCGTACATGTGTTACACGTCATGCATTTCAGAGCATTACCCAACGCGTTCCACACATCATTCGAATAGTTTTATGTCACCCCCAAACTGCTTCACACCTTCCATCTCTCATTAGTGTTCTCTTCACAGCTCACATTTACCTACCACCCCCATATAATTCACTCTGGATAGCTCTTGTTTCAATTCAGAAATCTTAATATTCAGATTGTGGTAGCATTGCATAGCTCAAAGTTTATGGAAATTCTAGACGTTTTCTATCCAGGCTTTACACCTGAGAGCACATTTATATGACTTTAATCTTAGAATAATTAAAGGGAATTTGTCAGTAGGATCAACCTTAAGACTTCTCTATGGGCATGTAGGTCATAGGAAGCTGAATAAAATAATATCTTGATATCTGTGATACAATGTTTTATTCCAGAAAAATACATGTTTTCCTTATATGAAAATGAGTGGTTATTGGACGCAACACTCAGACAACGATAATGCGAAAGTAACCAAATAAATGTTTTATTTTCTGGGTGCAAATTTAATAAGGGGGTGATGTGAACGGAAAGTAAATTGTGAGGAACTAGGTATTTGCAGACTACAATATTCAATATATAATAATAGCAAACTTGTCAACGCACGATAACTTTCAGTGCAAATTCACTACATTATATACAGTAATGGCCGACAGTGTTAGCAGTGTTCCAGAAGGTTAAGTATTTCTCCTAGAAAATTATTGCAATTACACGTTTTGTTATACATGTTTATTTCCATTGTGTGTATTGGAACAACACAAAAAGAAAAACAGAAAAAAAGGGCAAATAGGACATATTTTCACACAAACCCCCCAAAATGGTCCACCTTTCCAAAAATGTGGGTAAACAACTTTGTTTCAAGAATATGATGCTTGTTCAAACTCATGTGCAGCATGTATCAGTTGTAGGCTATATGAAAATCACACCTGAAACCAGATAAAAAGGAGAGAAGTTGACTGCATTATGTGTCTGTGTGTGACACACTAAGCATGGAGAACAGAAAAGAGGAGAAGACCACTGTCAGAGGACTTGAGATTAGTGATGACGGAGCATGCTCGCCACTACTCGGTACTCGCCCGAGCATCTCACTGGTCGAGATGCTTGGAACTCGCAGAGTATTTCCGGGGTTGCTGTTGTGAATTCTGTGGCCAAGCTCCCTCCTGTGGTCGTGAGTGGTACTGCGGCTGGTTCTGTCTATAAGCTTCCTTTGGTGGATGAGAGTGGTACTGCGGCTTCTGAGTTTCCTTCCTCAGGTGATGAGGTTAAGTCGTTAGGTGCTGCTCTGTTTAACTCCACCTGGTGCTTTGATCCTGGCCTCCAGTCAATGTTCTAGTATTGGTCTTACTTCCTCCTGGATCGTTCCTGTGACCTCTCTATCCTGCATAAGCTAAGTTCTGCTTGTGTTATTTTTGTCTGCTATATTTTCTGTCCAGCTTGCTATATTGGTTTTTTCTTGCTTGCTGGAAGCTCTGAGACGCAGAGGGAGCACCTCCGTACCGCTAGTCGGTGCGGAGGGTCTTTTTGCCCCTCTGCGTGGTTGTTTGTAGGTTTTTGTGTTGACCGCAAAGCTATCTTTCCTATCCTCGGTCTATTCAGTAAGTCGGGCCTCACTTTGCTAAATCTATTTAATCTCTGTGTTTGTATTTCATCTTTACTCACAGTCATTATATGTGGGGGGCTGCCTTTTCCTTTGGGGAATTTCTCTGAGGCAAGGTAGGCTTATTTTTCTATCTTCAGGGCTAGTTAGTTTCTCAGGCTGTGCCGAGTTGCATAGGGAGCGTTAGGCGCAATCCACGGCTACCTCTAGTGTGGTGTGTTAGGATTAGGGATTGCGGTCAGCAGAGTTTCCACATCTCAGAGCTTGTCCTATGTTTTTGGTAAATGTCAGGTCACCTTGTGTGCTCTGAACTTCAAGGTCCATTGTGGTTCTGAATTACCTGTTCATAACAGTATTGGAGGCCCAAAGTATTAATGCTTCTCAATAGAGGGAAAAGAGAAGTTCTGAGACCATTTTTTTTCTTTGCACTGTGTTCTGTCTTTCTTTTCCCCTTTACATCAGGGTGGTTCAGAACACAGGTGTGGACATGGATATTCAGGGTCTGTCCTCTTTGATGGATAATCTCACTATAAGAGTACAGAACATTCAAGATTTAGTGGTTCAGAATCCTATGTTAGAACCTAAAATTCCTATTCCTGAGTTATTTTCTGGAGATAGAGCTAAGTTTTTGAATTTTAAAAATAATTGTAAACTGTTTCTGGCTTTGAAACCCCGCTCCTCTGGTGACCCAGTTCAACAAGTTAAAATCATTATTTCTTTATTACGTGGCGACCCTCAAGACTGAGCATTTTCCCTTGCGCCAGGAGATCCTGCATTATGTAATATTGATGCGTATTTTCTGGCGCTCGGATTGCTGTACGACGAACCTTATTCAGTGGATCAGGCAGAGAAAAATTTGCTGGGTCTGTGTCAGGGTCAGGATGAGATAGAGATTTATTGTCAGAAGTTTAGAAAGTGGACCATGCTCACTCAATGGAATGAATGTGCGCTGGCAGCTATTTTCAGAAAGGGTCTCTCTGAAGCCCTTAAGGATGTCATGGTGGGATTTCCTATGCCTGCTGGTCTGAATGAGTCTATGTCTTTGGCTATTCAGATCGGTCGACGCTTGCGCGAGCGTAAATCTGTGCACCATTTGGCGGTATTATCTGAGCATAAACCTGAGCCTATGCAGTGCGATAGGACTTTGACCAGAGCTGAAAGGCAAGAACACAGACGTCAGAATGGGCTGTGTTTCTACTGTGGTGATTCCACTCATGCTATCTCCGATTGTCCTAAGCGCACTAAGCGGTTCGCTAGGTCTGCCACCATTGGTACGGTACAGTCGAAATTTCTTTTGTCCGTTACTTTGATCTGCTCTTTGTCTTCCTATTCTGTCATGGCATTTGTGGATTCAGGCGCTGCCCTGAATTTGATGGACTTGGAGTATGCTAGGCGCTGTGGGTTTGTCTTGGAGCCCTTGCAGTGTCCTATTCCATTGAGAGGAATTGATGCTATGCCTTTGGCCAAGAATAAGCCTCAGTATTGGACCCAGCTGACCATGTGCATGGTTCCTGCGCACTAGGAGGATATTCGCTTTCTGGTGTTGCATAATCTGCATGATGTGGTCGTGTTGGGGTTGCCATGGCTACAAGTCCATAACTCAGTATTAGATTGGAAATCAATGTCTGTGTCCAGCTGGGGTTGTCAGGGGGTACATGGTGATGTTCCATTTCTGTCTATCTCATCATCTACCCCTTCTGAGGTCCCAGAGTTCTTGTCTCATTACCGGGATGTATTCGATGAGCCCAAGTCCAATGCCCTACCTCCGCATAGGGATTGTGATAGTGCTATCGATTTGATTCCTGGTAGTAAGTTTCCTAAGGGTCGACTGTTTAATTTATCTGTACCTGAGCACGCCGCTATGTGGAGTTACGTGAAGGAGTCTTTGGAGAAGGGTCATATTCGCCTGTCATCGTCGCCATTGGGAGCGGGTTTCTTTTTTGTGGCCAAGAAGGATGGTTCGCTGAGACCTTGTATTGATTACCGCCTTCTAAATAAAATTACAGTCAAATTTCAGTACCCCTTGCCGCTGCTGTCTGATTTGTTTGCTCGGATTAAGGGGGCTAGTTGGTTCACCAAGATAGATCTTCGTGGTGCGTATAATCTTGTGCGTATCAAACGGGGCGATGAATGGAAAACAGCATTTAATACGCCCGAAGGCCATTTTGAGTACCTGGTTATGCCATTCGGACTTTCAAATGCTCCATCAGTGTTTCAGTCCTTTATGCATGACATCTTCCGAGAGTACCTGGATAAATTCCTGATTGTATACTTGGATGATATTTTGGTCTTCTCGGATGATTGGGAGTCTCATGTGAAGCAGGTCAGAATGGTGTTCCAGGTCCTGCGTGCTAATTCTTTGTTTGTGAAGGGGTCAAAGTGTCTCTTTGGTGTTCAGAAGATTTCATTTTTGGGGTTCATTTTTTCTCCTTCTACTATCGAGATGGACCCTGTTAAAGTTCAGGCCATTTATGATTGGACTCAGCCAACATCTCTGCAGAGTCTGCAGAAGTTCCTGGGCTTTGCTAATTTTTATCGTCGCTTCATCGCTAATTTTTCTAGCATTGCTAAACCGTTGACTGATTTGACCAAGAAGGGTGCTGATGTGGTCAATTGGTCTTCTGCTGCTGTGGAAGCTTTTCAGGAGTTGAAGCGTCGTTTTTCTTCTGCCCCTGTGTTGTGCCAACCAGATGTTTCGCTTCCGTTCCAGGTCGAGGTTGATGCTTCCGAAATTGGAGCAGGGGCTGTTTTGTCGCAGAGAAGTTCTGATTGCTCGGTGATGAAACCATGCGCCTTCTTTTCCAGGAAATTTTTGCCTGCTGAGTGAAATTATGATGTTGGCAATCGAGAGTTGCTAGCCATGAAGTGGGCATTCGAGGAGTGGCGTCATTGGCTTGAAGGAGCTAAGCATCGCGTGGTGGTCTTGACTGATCACAAAAACTTGACTTATCTCGAGTCTGCCAAACGGTTGAATCCTAGACAGGCTCGTTGGTCGCTGTTTTTCTCCCGTTTTGACTTTGTGGTTTCGTACCTTCTGGGCTCTAAAAATGTGAAGGCGGATGCCCTGTCTAGGAGTTCAGTGCCCGATTCTCCGGGTTTGTCTGAGCAGGTGGGTATTCTCAAAGACGGGGTAATTTTGTCTGCCATCTCCCCTGATTTGCGGCGGGTGCTGCAAAAATTTCAGGCTAATAGACCTGACCGTTGCCCAGCGGAGAAACTGTTTGTCCCTGATAGGTGGACGAATAAAGTTATCTCTGAGGTTCATTGTTCGGTGTTGGCTGGTCATCCTGGAATCTTTGGTACCAGAGATTTGGTGGCTAGATCCTTTTGGTGGCCGTCTCTGTCGCGGGATGTGCGTTCTTTTGTGCAGTCCTGTGGGATTTGTGCTCGGGCTAAGCCCTGCTGTTCTCGTGCCAGTGGGTTGCTTTTGCCCTTGCCGGTCCAGAAGAGGCCTTGGACACATATCTCTATGGATTTTATTTCGGATCTCCCCGTCTCTCAAAGAATGTCGGTCATTTGGGTGGTTTGTGATCGCTTCTCTAAGATGGTCCATTTGGTGCCCTTGTCTAAATTGCCTTCCTCCTCTGATTTGGTGCCATTGTTTTTTCAGCATGTGGTTCGTTTACATGGCATTCCAGAGAACATCGTTTCTGACAGAGGTTCCCAGTTTGTTTCGAGGTTTTAGCGAGCCTTTTGTGCTAGGATGGGCATTGATTTGTCTTTTTCCTCGGCTTTCCATCCTCAGACAAATGGCCAGACTGAACGAACCAATCAGACCTTGGAAACATATCTGAGATGTTTTGTTTCTGCTGATCAGGATGATTGGGTGTCCTTTTTGCCTTTGGCTGAGTTCGCCCTTAATAATCGGCCCAGCTCGGCTACTTTGGTTTCGCCGTTTTTCTGCAATTCTGGGTTCCACCCTCGTTTCTCTTCAGGGCAGGTTGAGTCTTCGGACTGTCCTGGTGTGGATACTGTGGTGGATAGGTTGCAGCAGATTTGGACTCATGTAGTGGACAATTTGACTTTGTCCCAGGAGAAGGCTCAACGTTTCGCTAACCGCAGGCGCTGTGTGGGTCCCCGACTTCGTGTTGGGGATTTGGTTTGGTTGTCATCTCGTTATATTCCTATGAAGGTTTCCTGTTGTGAATTCTGTGATCAAGCTCCCTCCTGTGGTCACGAGTGGTACTGCGGCTTCTGAGTTTCCTTCCTCAGGTGATGAGGTTAAGTCGTTAGGTGCTGCTCTATTTAACTCCACCTAGTGCTTTGATCCTGGCCTCCAGTCAATGTTCTAGTATTGGTCTTGCTTCCTCCTGGATCGTTCCTGTGGCCTGTCTGCTCAGCATAAGCTAAGTTCTGCTTGTGTTCTTTTGTTGCTATATTTTCTGTCCAGCTTGCTTTTTTGGTTCTGCTTGCTTGCTGGAAGCTCTGAGACGCAGAGGGAGCACCTCCGTACCGTTAGTCGGTGCGGAGGGTCTTTTTGCCCCTCTGGGTGGTTGTTTGTAGGTTTTTGTGTTGACCGCAAAGCTATCTTTCCTATCCTCGGTCTATTCAGTAAGTCGGGCCTCACTTTGCTAAATCTATTTCATCTCTGAGTTTGTATTTTCATCTTTACTCACAGTCATTATATGTGGGGGGCTGCTTTTTCCTTTGGGGAATTTCTCTGAGGCAAGGTAGGCTTATTTTTCTATCTTCAGGACTAGCTAGTTTCTCAGGCTGTGCCGAGTTGCATAGGGAGCGTTAGGCGCAATCCACGGCTACCTCTAGTGTGGTTTGATAGGTATAGAGATTGCGGTCAGCAGAGTTTCCACGTCTCAGAGCTCGTCCTATGTTTTGTGGTTTTTGTCAGGTCACTTGTGTGCTCTGAACTTCAAGGTCCATTGTGGTTCTGAATTACCTATTCATAACAGTACTGGAGGCCCAAAGTACTATGCTTCTCAATAGAGGGAAAAAAGAAGTTCTGAGACCATTTTTTTTTCTTTGCACTGTGTTTTGCCTTTTTTTTCCCCTAGACATTTGGGTGGTTCAGGACACAGGTGTGGTGATGGACATTAAAGGTCTGTCTTCATGTGTGGATCTTCTCACTGCAAGAGTACAAAATATTCAAGACTTTGTGGCTCAGAATTCTATGTTAGAACCAAGAATTCCTATTCCTGATTTGTTTTCTGGAGATAGAGCTAAATTTCTGAGTTTCAAAAATAATTGCAAACTCTTTCTGGCGTTGAAACCTCGCTCCTCTGGTGACCCAGTTCAACAAGTTAAGATTATTATTTCTTTATTACGTGGCGACCCTCAAGACTGGGCATTTTCCCTTGCGCCAGGAGATCCTGCATTATGTAATATTGATGCGTTTTTTCTGGCGCTCGGATTACTGTACGATGAACCTAATTCAGTGGATCAGGCAGAGAAAAATTTGCTGGCTCTGTGTCAGGGTCAGGATGAGATAGAGATTTATTGTCAGAAGTTTAGAAAGTGGTCTGCGCTCACTCAATGGAATGAATGTGCTTTGGCAGCGATCTTCAGAAAGGGTCTCTCTGAAGCCCTTAAGGATGTCATGGTGGGATTTCCTATGCCTGCTGGTCTGAATGAGTCTATGTCTTTGGCCATTCAGATCGGTCGACGCTTGCGTGAGCGTAAATCTGTGCACCATTTGGCGGTATTATCTGAGCATAAACCTGAGCCTATGCAGTGCGATAGGACTTTGACCAGAGCTGAAAGGCAGGAACACAGACGTCAGAATGGGCTGTGTTTCTACTGTGGTGATTCCACTCATGCTATCCCCGATTGTCCTAAGCGCACTAAGCGGTTCGCTAAGTCTGCCACCATTGGTACGGTACAGTCTAAATTTCTTTTGTCCGTTACTTTGATCTGCTCTTTGTCTTCCTATTCTGTCATGGCATTTGTGGATTCAGGCGCTGCCCTGAATTTAATGGACTTAGAGTTTGCTAGGCGCTGTGGATTTGTCTTGGAGCCCTTGCAGTGTCTTATTCCATTGAGAGGAATTGATGCTACGCCTTTGGCCAAGAATAAGCCTCAGTACTGGACCCAGCTGACCATGTGCATGGCTCCTACGCACCAGGAGGATATTCACTTTCTGGTGTTGCAAAATCTGCATGATGTGGTCGTGTTGGGGTTGCCATGGCTACAAGTCCATAACCCAGTATTAGATTGGAAATCAATGTCTGTGTCCAGCTGGGGTTGTCAGGGGGTACATGGTGATGTTCCATTTCTGTCTATCTCATCATCCACCCCTTCTGAGGTCCCAGAGTTCTTGTCTGATTACCGGGATGTATTCGATGAGCCCAAGTCCAATGCCCTACCTCCGCATAGGGATTGTGATTGTGCTATCGAGTTGATTCCTGGTAGTAAGTTTCCTAAGGGTCGACTGTTTAATTTATCTGTACCTGAGCACGCCGCTATGCGGAGTTACATAAAAGAATCCTTGGAGAAGGGTCATATTCGGCCGTCGTCATCACCATTTGGAGCAGGGTTCCTTTTTGTGGTCAAGAAGGATGGTTCGCTGAGACCTTGTATTGATTACCGCCTTCTAAATAAAATTACGGTCAAATTTCAGTACCCCTTGCCGCTGCTATCTGATTTGTTTGCTCGGATTAAGGGGGCTAGTTGGTTCACCAAGATAGATCTTCGTGGTGCATATAATCTTGTGCGTATTAAACGGGGCGATGAATGGAAAACTGCATTTAATACGCCCGAGGGCCATTTTGAGTACCTAGTTATGCCATTCGGACTTGCCAATGCTCCATCAGTATTTCAGTCCTTTATGCATGACATCTTCCGAGAGTACCTGGATAAATTCCTGATTGTATACTTGGATGATATTTTGGTCTTCTCGGATGATTGGGAGTCTCATGTGAAGCAGGTCAGAATGGTGTTCCAGGTCCTGCGTGCTAATTCTTTGTTTGTGAAGGGATCAAAGTGTCTCTTTGGTGTTCAGAAGGTTTCATTTTTGGGGTTCATTTTTTCCCCTTCTACTATCGAGATGGACCCTGTTAAGGTCCAGGCCATTTATGATTGGACTCAGCCGACATCTCTGAAGAGTCTGCAAAAATTCCTTGGCTTTGCTAATTTTTATCGTCGCTTCATCTGTAATTTTTCTAGTATTGCTAAACCATTGACCGATTTGACCAAGAAGGGTGCTGATGTGGTCAATTGGTCTTCTGCTGCTGTGGAAGCTTTTCAAGAGTTAAAGAGTCGTTTTTCTTCTGCCCCTGTGTTGTGTCAACCAGATGTTTCGCTTCCGTTCCAGGTTGAGGTTGATGCTTCTGAAATTGGAGCGGGGGCTGTTTTGTCGCAAAGAGGTGCTGATTGCTCGGTGATGAAGCCATGCGCCTTCTTTTCCAGGAAGTTTTCGCCTGCTGAGCGAAATTATGATGTTGGCAATCGAGAGTTGCTGGCCATGAAGTGGGCATTCGAGTAGTGGCGTCATTGGCTTGAAGGAGCTAAGCATCGCGTGGTGGTCTTGACTGATCACAAGAACTTGACTTATCTCGAGTCTGCCAAACGGTTGAATCCTAGACAGGCTCGTTGGTCGCTGTTTTTCTCCCGTTTTGACTTTGTGGTTTCGTACCTTCCGGGCTCTAAAAATGTGAAGGCGGATGCCCTGTCTAGGAGTTTTGTGCCCGACTCTCTGGGTTTGCCTGAGCCGGCGGGTAGTCTCAAAGAGGGAGTAATTGTGTCTGCCATCTCCCCTGATTTGCGGCGGGTGCTGCAAAAATTTCAGGCTAATAAACCTGATCGTTGCCCAGCAGAGAAACTGTTTGTCCCTGATAGGTGGAAGAATAAAGTTATCTCTGAGGTTCATTGTTCGGTGTTGGCTGGTCATCCTGGAATCTTTGGTACCAGAGATTTGGTGGCTAGATCCTTTTGGTGGCCGTCTCTGTCGCGGGATGTGCGTTCTTTTGTGCAGTCCTGTGGGATTTGTGCTTGGGCTAAGCCCTGCTGTTCTCGTGCCAGTGGCTTGCTTTTGCCCTTGCCGGTCCCGAAGAGGCCTTGGACACATATCTCTATGGATTTTATTTCGGATCTCCCCGTCTCTCAAAAAATGTCGGTCATTTGGGTAGTTTGTGATCGCTTCTCTAAGATGATCCATTTGGTACCCTTGTCTAAATTACATTCCTCCTCTGATTTGGTGCCATTGTTCTTCCAGCATGTGGTTCGTTTACATGGCATTCCAGAGAACATCGTTTCTGACAGAGGTTCCCAGTTTGTTTCGAGGTTTTGGCGAGCCTTTTGTGCTAGGATGGGCATTGATTTGTCTTTTTCCTCGGCTTTCCATCCTCAGACAAATGGCCAGACTGAACGAACCAATCAGACCTTGGAAACATATCTGAGATGTTTTGTTTCTGCTGATCAGGATGATTGGGTGTCCTTTTTGCCGTTGGCTGAGTTCGCTCTTAATAATCGGGCCAGCTCGGCTACCTTGGTTTCACCGTTTTTCTGCAATTCTGGGTTCCATCCTCGTTTCTCTTCAGGGCAGGTTGAGTCTTCGGACTGTCCTGGTGTGGATACTGTGGTGGACAGGTTGCAGCGGATTTGGACTCATGTAGTGGACAATTTGACCTTGTCCCAGGAGAAGGCTCAACGTTTCGCTAATCGCAGACGCTGTGTGGGTCCCCGACTTCGTGTTGGGGATTTGGTTTGGTTGTCATCTCGTTATATTCCTATGAAGGTTTCCTCTCCTAAGTTTAAGTCTCGTTTCATTGGCCCGTATAGGATTTCTGAGGTTCTTAATCCTGTGTCTTTTCGTTTGACCCTTCCAGATTCTTTTTCCATCCATAACGTATTCCATAGGTCATTGTTGCGGAGATACGTGGCGCCTGTGGTTCCATCTGTTGATCCTCCTGCCCCGGTTTTGGTGGAGGGGGAGTTGGAGTATATAGTGGAGAAGATTTTGGATTCTCGAGTTTCGAGACGGAAACTCCAGTATCTGGTTAAGTGGAAGGGTTATGGTCAAGAAGATAATTCCTGGGTCTTTGCCTCTGATGTCCATGCTGCCGATCTTGTTCGTGCCTTTCATATGGCTCATCCTGGTCGGCCTGGGGGCTCTGGTGAGGGTTCGGTGACCCCTCCTCAAGGGTCTTGCTTCCTCCTGGATCGTTCCTGTGGCCTGTCTGCTCAGCATAAGCTAAGTTCTGCTTGTGTTCTTTTGTTGCTATATTTTCTGTCCAGCTTGCTTTTTTGGTTCTGCTTGCTTGCTGGAAGCTCTGAGACGCAGAGGGAGCACCTCCGTACCGTTAGTCGGTGCGGAGGGTCTTTTTGCCCCTCTGGGTGGTTGTTTGTAGGTTTTTGTGTTGACCGCAAAGCTATTCAGTAAGTCGGGCCTCACTTTGCTAAATCTATTTCATCTCTGTGTTTGTATTTCATCTTTACTCACAGTCATTATATGTGGGGGGCTGCCTTTTCCTTTGGGGAATTTCTCTGAGGCAAGGTAGGCTTATTTTTCTATCTTCAGGGCTAGTTAGTTTCTCAGGCTGTGCCGAGTTGCATAGGGAGCGTTAGGCGCAATCCACGGCTACCTCTAGTGTGGTGTGTTAGGATTAGGGATTGCGGTCAGCAGAGTTTCCACGTCTCAGAGCTTGTCCTATGTTTTTGGTAAATGTCAGGTCACCTTGTGTGCTCTGAACTTCAAGGTCCATTGTGGTTCTGAATTACCTGTTCATAACAGGTTGCTCGGCGGGAGCTCGCGTCCCAGCCCTGCATGTTTGGCGCTCTTTAGAGAGCCTATGAACATGCAGGTATTGTCTGCCACACACTGTAATGTCGCTGCCATGTTGGTTGTGGCAGTACAGTTATTGGCTGGCTGCGCAGTATCATCAGCTTTATATCAGACCTGGTGCCTCCATGCTCGTCACAGTCTACTCCAGAATCAGGCACTGTAGGGAGAGGTGCTGCTGAGCTAGAGAGAGATTTGCTTGTTTCTTAGATAGTGTAGGTATACCACAATATATTATACACATATCCATCTCAACTAACAGTCCTTCTGAGGACTAATCCAGCTGCATAGATATCAGTGCTAAGCAGGCATGCAGTGTATGTGGCAGAATGTAGTGCATATAGCAAGAGAGTCCATTCCAGTTCTGAATTGATATTTCTAGATATTTTTAGACATGGTATCAGGGGCATGGAATAATTTTTTTTTTAGATCTTAATCCTGATTATTTGCTTAAAAAGCAATCCAGGGAGCACTGTTTTTCTGCTCCATTTGCTTGTTGCTACTGCAGAACACAGCCAGATCCTTTCCATATTACAGCGCTAAAAATCCATCTATTTAAAACTGGTTTGTCCATCACATGGATCACATGTAGTGTGCTCAAAATTCTAACATTTCTGGCCTCCATTTAAATTTTGTTGCAGTGTGTTAGCGGTTATTGACTACGGTTTGCTGTTAAAAATAGTTACCTATAGGCCAGCTATTTAAAACTGTGGTTTGTCCATCACACGGATCACATATAAGTGTGCTCCAAACTCAGCTATTTTTAGTAAAAGTGGAAAATATTGTCCTCCATTTAAAATGGGCAAGGCACGTGGCAAAGCACGGGGAACTGGAAATGATGGTGATGGTGCATGCAGAGGCCGCGGCCGTGGGCAAGCTAAAATTGTACCACAACAAACGCCCACATCTTCTCACCCGACCTTCCTGTCACAATTGCTAGGGGACCGCAACACACCACTATTGAACCCAGAGCAGTGTCAAAAGGTTGTAGGTTGGATAGCGGATAATGCTTCCAGTCACTTTGCCGCCACCACCACCACCACCATCCTATCTTCCACACGGACAAGTCTCACTAGCCGTGAGTCTGGACTGCATATTCCTCTCCCTGATCCTCCTTCTTCCCACCATGCCGAGTGCCTAGAGACAACTGATCCCACACTTGGACTCTTCGAAGAGCCCGGTCCACTTGAAACGGGGCAAGAGGAGATTGCATGTAGCGATGCCCAAATATTTGAGCAGCCATAGTCACACGAAGGCGATGGTAAGAAAGTGTCACAAGAGGTGGATGATGATGAGACACAATTGCGAAAAAGTCAGGAGGAAGACCAGGGTGCGCAAGTGGACGACGAGGTGGTGGATAATATAGTAACTGACCCAACTTGGCAGGAGGACATGCAGAGCGAGGACAGCAGCACACAGGGGGAGGGAGGCGTAGCACCCCAACAGGCAGGAAGAAGCAGTGTGGTGGCTGCAGACAGAAGGCGGGCAACCGTTCCCCTTAACACCAACATGACAGAAGTTGCCAGTCCAACTGTTAGGTCTTCCCAAGTCTGGTTCTTTTTTAAAGACTCTGCTGATAACCTCAAAAAGGCCATTTGCACCACCTGCCAGGCCAGCATCAGCTGGGGTAGCAAAACTACCTGCCTGCCCACCACCAGCATGATCAGGCACATGGCAGCAAAGCACCCAACTTCGTAGGCCGAACCCCAGGAACAGTGTCTGTGTGCGACACCACTGCTTCTTCCACTGTTGTGCGTGCAAGCCAATCCCCTGTCCATGGCGCATGCAAAGATGCCTCCTGCCCTGCACCTGTCGTTGCACACACTCAACTACTACCATCAGTAAGCACTGTCGTGCTCGCGCCCTGACTGGTGGGCGTGAGCTCGGGGGGTTTGTGGCCCCTTTGTGCCACAAACCAGATTACCCTGTAAGGGGCGTGACTATGACAGCTGCCTGGGTTTTCACTGGAGCCTCTGATGGCGTGGTCAGCAGGCAGCTGCCAGGTGCTACTCCAGGGTGGTGTCTGGCTGTGGCTGCTGATCCCACTTGGAGAACAGGAACACTAGGACAGGTGCGAGCATCAGGCAGGACTGGCAGAAGAGCACGGCTGAAACTCAGACGAGTAGGCTGGCACGGCTGAGACACAGGGTTGGCAGAGACACGGCAGAGAACACAGTGCTGGCAGAGACACGGCAGAGAACACAGGGCTGGCAGAGACACAGAACACAGGGCTGGCAGAGACACGGCAGAGAACACAGGGCTGGCAGAGACACGGCAGAGAACACTGGACTGGCAGGGATGGCAGGAACACTGGACTGGCAGGAACACAGGACTGGATGGTGTGGTGTATGAAGGAACAGGTAGGGACCTGTTCACACAGGAGGTGCAGGTATGGATATGTAGTATGAAGAAACAGGTAGGGACCTGTTCACACTGGAGATGCAGGTAAGAAAACAAGCAGAAAGGAATGAAGGAACAGGTTGGGACCAGTTCACACAGGAGATGCAGGTACGGAAACAAGCCAGAAGGGAAGGAGAATGAAGGAACAGGTTGGGACCTGTTCACACAGGAAGAGAAGTGCAAGGCTGCAGATATGAGCGGAAGAGCAGCAAGAGATAGCGTAGCAAGAAAAGCTAAGCAGAGCAGAACCGCAAGGAATGCGGAGAGGAGCTGCAGCAAGAGATCTCTGCAGAAGCTAGGCAGAGCGGAGCCACAAGGAATGTGGAGAGGATCTGCAGCAAGAGGTTTCTGCAGCAACGGGAGCAGAGTAGAGTAGAACGGAGCAGAACCACAGGAGTGCGGAGCAGAGGTAAAACCACAAAGGTACAGAGCAGGCAGAGCCGCAAGAGTGCAGAGTGTAAGCAGACTGAGAACACAAGGAAAGACACAGCAGGGAAGGAAGCCACAGACAAGGAGACCGAGATAAGACTAAGTACAGACAAGGCAATGGAACAAGACACAAGGACAAAGACACAGGGACCAGGATATTCTGCCTCCTGGAGGGCGGACAACAAGATCAAGACAAGAACACAGCGAAAGACCACTAAAGAGGGAGTAACAGAGCAAGGCCTGGCAAACTCAGAAGCAAGACACAAACTGAGCTAACACATTGCACAGGCCCAGACCACTGGGTGGAGCTGCACTATATACTGGAGGCCTCTTGGTAATTGGTCAGGAACACATTAGACAGATGCACCTGATTCCTATAAGAACCAGAGAGTTCTCCTATACACACAGCCAGGAAGCATGCAGAGAGCAGGGGCACAGAATATGAAGCTGGCATGAAACAGAAACCACATCACGTCCACGTCCTTGTCCCAGCGCAGCATTCAGTTGTCCATACCCCAGTCCTTGGGACGCAAGCACAAATAAGCAGCCAACGCCTCAAAGGCCACACTACTAAATTCCCACATTTTGCGACTGCTTGCGCTCAAAATATTGCCTTTTAGGCTTGAGGAGAGGGAAGCTTTCCGCAACCTGATGGCGGCGGACGTCCCTAGGTACTCGGTCCCCAGCCGCCACTATTTCTCCCAGTGTGCCATCCCGGCATTATACAAGCACCTGTCCCACAACATTAACATTAGTTACTGGGAAAGTCCACCTAACCACGGACACGGGGACAAGTGCTTGTGGGCAGGGACAGTACATCTTGCTGATGGCACACTGGGTTAACATCGTGGAAGCCGGGACCCAGTTGGACCTTGAGATGGAACACGTCCTCCTGACGCCGAGGATTGCGGACCCTAGGTCAATCAGAGTTGCGCTCACAGTCTACACCTCCTGCACCTCATCCTCCTCTTCTGCCTCCATCTCCGAAATTACCACATCAGTCACAAACTGGAAGCACTGCAGCTGCAGCACTGCCTCAGCCAAGCGGCAACAGGCTGTGCTGAAGCTAATATGCTTAGGTGACAAACCGCACAATGCTGAAGAGTTGTGGACAGCTCTGAAAGAGCAGGCAGATCTGTGGCTGACACAGCTGAACCTACAGCCAGGCATGGTCGTGTGTGACAATGGCCGGAATCTGGCTCTGAGGCGAGCTCACACACTTACCATGCCAGGCCCATGTGCTTAACCTCGTAGTTCAGCGGTTTCTCAAAAGCTACCCGGAGCTGCTAGATCTGCTTGTCAAAGTACGCCATCTGTGTGCTCATTTTAGAAAGTCAGACTACAGCTTCCGCCGCCCTTGCCGTGCTTCAGCAGTGTTTGCAGCTTCCAGCTCAGCGACTGGTGTTTGATGTCCCCCATGCATTGGAACTCTGCACTGCAGATGTTGGGAAGGATTTGTGAGCAGAAGAGGGCAGTTGTTGACTACCAGCATCAACAAGTCGGTCGGTATTCAGTTCAGACTCCACACATAAGACCTCAGGAGTGAACATGGATGTCAGACATATGTACCATCCTCCAAAATTTTGAGGACTTCACCATGATAGTAAGCGGCGATCATGCCCTAACTAGCATCACCATCCCGCTTCTCTGTGTTCTGAAACGCTCTCTACTCACAATCAAAGAGAATGCATTGTAGGACGAGCATGAAGAGATGGAGCAAGGAACCATACAGCAGGGGTGTCAA
The DNA here is from genome assembly GCF_032444005.1 of Ranitomeya imitator. Lineage (NCBI taxonomy): Eukaryota > Metazoa > Chordata > Amphibia > Anura > Dendrobatidae > Ranitomeya > Ranitomeya imitator. The sequence goes on along the minus strand of NC_091282.1, from coordinate 807,104,408 downwards.
ACTGCATTCCTCGAGGGCTGCAAACAGGTCATGTTTTCAGGATTTCCTTGTACTGCACAGGTAATAATTTAATCACCTACACAAATAATGAGTTGGTGATTAAATTATCACTTGTGCAGTACAAGGAAATCCTGAAAACATGACCTGGTTGCAGCCCTCGAGGAATGCAGTTTGACACCCCTGCCATACAGGGTGATTACACACAGCCCAGCCTCATGTCATCCCAGCATGGATTGGGTGACAATGAGGAAGAGGAGGAACAGGAGCTAGTTTAATCCGCTATAGACGGTATTACCTGCACAACTGTCATGCCATCTGTTCAGCGTGGATGGCCTGAAGACAAGGAGGAGGAATGAGAGCATGGTCAGTCGTCCTCTTGGTGAGGACACAGAAGTCTTGCCTGTTAGCAGTCTAGCACACATAGCTCAGTTTATGTTACCAAGAGGTATTGGAGTGCCTCCAAATTTCTGGCAGCCTTGCATTCACTGCATAGGCAAACACTGTGGGAGACCCACTTCCTAATAATGGGAACATTTTTTTCATGAGGCCCTCTGACCTCTACATCTCATCCAAGGGGCATTGAAGTTCCTCCAAATTTTTGGCAGCCGTTGCTTCACTGCATAGGCACGCACTATGAGAGACCCACTTACTAATAATGGGAACATTTTTTTCATGATGCCCTCCTCTACTTCTCTTCCAAGGGGCATTGGAGTGCCTCCAAATTTTTGGTAGCCCTTGCATTCACTGCATAGGACAACACTATGGGAGACCCAATTCCTAATAATGGGAACATTGTTTTCATGAGTCCCTCCTGTATGTCTCTTCAAAGTGGTATTGAGGTGCATCCAAATTTTGGGCAGCCCTGCCACTCACTGCATATGCAGTAACAGTATAAGAGACCCACTGTTTAATAATGGGAACAACAAAGCATAACCGTCTGATGGCTCTCTAAGAATAATGGGGGATGACTGCTGGCCCTTTAAGAAGTGTAAAGGCTGCCTGATGGTCCTATAAAAATAGGCTTTGTGACTTTCAGAGTCCCTCCTTCATAAATGAAACAGGATGTGTCTGATGATGTGTCACACACCACATGGCCAGATAAGGTTGTAACATGCTAAAATGACATTTCCCAGTGAATGCATTTGTCTTGGTTGAAAGCAATGACAAAGTTCAAAAACACATAAAAAATGCTATGTGTGAACAGAGCCCAAGGAGTGGAGGAGCATTTTTGTTTTTGGTTATTTATTTTGCCTTATATACAAGTCATTACCCTGGAAAGGATGTTCTTTAACTTATTTCCCCAAAAAAATCCATTTTGGTTTTGTTTTTGTATGTTTTATTGTGAGTCTGTAAAAGTGGCGTAAGACTCTGACAACATTGTTCACAGCAGTCACTTGGGAGTCAGAAATGCTTCCAGGGGGTGTTCCCTATGCAACTCCCATGTCATTCCAGGGGGCCGCCGGAAAAATGCTCGAGTTTCCCATAGACTTACATTGGGCTCGTTGCTCAGATCATGCACCCGAGCATTCCAATTTGCTGAACCCGAGCATTTTAGTGCTCGCCCATCACTACTTGAGATCCAAAATTATTGAAAAATATCAACAATATCAAGGTTTCAAGTCTGTCTCCAGAGATCTTGATGTTCCTTTGACCACTGTGCGCCACATAATCAAGTTTATAACCCGTGGCACTGTAGCTAATCTCACTAGACATGGACTACAGAAGAAAATTGATGAAAGGTTGCAAGGCAGGATAGTCCGGATGGTGCATAAGCAGCCCTAAACAAGTTCCAAATAGATTCAAACTCCTGCAGGCTCAAGGTGCATCAGTGTCCAAACGAACTATCCGTCAACATTTTAATGAAATGAAACGCTATGGCAGGTGTGAGGCAGCGACCAGTGCTATATGCAAGGGTGGCTATGTATCCCCCAGGATGTGCAAAGAAGCATATGGAGGCCGTGGAAGTGCACTGCAGTCACAGTCGTAGCTATGATTGCAATGCAGAATAAAAGTGAGTGTTGGCTTTGGGAAAGCTACCGTATTTGTCCAAGGCAGATTTAGGAAAACCTGTCATTGGCTTTTATTTTTGAAACCGACTACAGGAAGGTAGTGGGGTTGGTCCGTTTCATCCCAAGGTTTTCCATGTGGCATATGGCCACAGATTCAAGTTAAAAACCCTGTAGTAAAGGGTTTGGGTGTGTCAGTTTTGGTCTTGCAAGCAGGTAGTGCAGAAGGCTCTGCAGAGCTCAACCTGTGTAAGCTAGCACAAGGCCAAGTGGAGCCAAAAAGCCTGGCATCCTCAGAGTACACGGCAGCACAGTCACCCATGGCAACCGGTTACTGACACAAAAACAAATCAAGGGTAACAATGTCCTTTCATCTGCAGGTGGTCTCAACCTGCAGGCACCAGGCAATGTCCTCCGCTCCTCCTTGGAGCTATGTGGGAGTACTTCCTTTTCCAAAACACCACCCAAACTGTCTCACATGTCCAGGTATTTATCCAGGACCATGTGATGATCACATGATTGTGACATCACCGCAGGTGCTACTAGTACACCTGCCGGTGTCAGCTGCAGAAGAGATATGGTGAGCACTCTCCTGCCCACTCTATGAGTGCTCACATAACACCAGCCCATGTATACATCTCACTTTAACCATCCCAACACTTTTTGTGCTGGAAAAAAAATATCCTTGTTTCATACCACTGACCCCAACATGCAAAGTGACACATATCTCCCCCCATACACTGTCCCAGTGACCCTGTCACACCACATAGGTGTATAAACTACATGATTTTTCCACTCTTATGTGGATAACTGGTGGATAACCAATTATCTATCATTTTTATTTTTGTTATTTTTATTTGTGTGGCACTTGGTGAAATAATATTGCCTATGGTGATTCCACATTTAGAGACAATAGGTAACCTTTTTGTAAAATACTTTTAAAGAGTTGTCTGTATATAGAATGGGTAAATATTTTTTTAATGATACTCGTGATCTGATAATAGCGCAACATCTTTACTATGTAAGTTTCTGTGTAAATGAGCGACATCCAGTGGCTGTAACATCATTCATGCAAGATTCATATTATTTGTTTATTATATCAGATAGAATTCTCTGTATGAGTAGGTGGCCTTGTGCATGGGTAATGAAGAACCTACCCCGTGGGTGGACCCAGGGAAGAGAGTAATGTTCCACTTCAAACCCAATGATGGATTATTTATTTTACTAATTTATATAGTGCTTTACAAACATTATTGGCACTGTTTTTGATTTGGTCCCTAACTCTTCCTATAAAACCTGACCAAACCCTCTCTGTCGTACCAGTGAAAGCTCTTTTTCCTTGCCCTTAGGAGATGCTTTGCTGAATAGGAGTTTGTTGTTGCTATTGAAGATCCGTCTTCCTGTGATGTGGGCTTAAGCTAAGTGTTTTTGAGAGATGTTGTAGAGGTGTTCTGCTGTACATGTGTTTACCTCATGGTCCCTTTCCTCCTTCCTATTGTTTTTGGTTTTCTCATCGTATCCGAAACTAACCGGGACTGCCCCTGGGTGAGTATAATCTATCCTCTTTTTCTCATCTTTCAGGTTACATCGGGGGGGGGGCCTATCTTATAGTTGTGTGATAGGATTATGGGTTGCGGTCAGCAGAGCTCCCACTTCCCAGAGCTTGTCCTGTGTGAGTTTAACCATCAGGTCGTTCCGGGTGCTCCTAACCACCAGGTCCATAACAGTACAGCTGGCCCAAAGTATTAATGCATCTCAATAGAGGGATAAGAGAAGTTCTGAGACCATTTTTTTTTCTCTGCAGTGTTTTTTGTCTTTCTTTTCCCCTTAACCTCTGGGTGGTTCAGGACACAGGTGTAGATATGGACATTCAAGGTCTGTCCTCTTGTGTGGATCATCTCACTGCAAGGGTACAAAACATTCAAGATTTTGTGGTTCAGAATCCGATGTTAGAGCCTAGAATTCCAATTCCTGATTTGTTTTCTGGGGGTAGATCTAAATTCCTGAATTTCAAAAATAATTGCAAACTGTTTCTAGCTTTGAAACCCCGCTCCTCTGGTGACCCCGTTCAACAAGTAAAAATCATTATTTCTTTGTTGCGTGGCGACCCTCAAGACTGGGCATTTTCCCTTGCGCCAGGAGATCCTGCATTGCGTGATGTAGATGCGTTTTTTTCTGGCGCTTGGATTGCTTTATGATGAACCAAATTCAGTGGATCAGGCAGAGAAAATCTTGCTGGCTTTGTGTCAGGGTCAGGATGAAGCGGAGGTGTACTGTCAGTAGTTTAGAAAGTGGTCTGTGCTTACTCAGTGGAATGAGTGTGCCCTGGCGGCAATTTTCAGAAAGGGTCTTTCTGAAGCCCTTAAGGATGTCATGGTGGGATTTCCCACGCCTGCTGGTCTGAATGAGTCTATGTCCTTGGCCATTCAGATCGATCGGCGCTTGCGTGAGCGCAAAGCTGTTCACCATTTGGCGGTATTCTCTGAGCATAGGCCTGAGCCTATGCAATGTGATAGGACTTTGACCAGAGCTGAACGGCAAGAACACAGACGTCGGAATGGGCTGTGTTTTTACTGTGGTGATTCCACTCATGCTATCTCCGATTGTCCTAAGCGCACTAAGCGGTTCGCTAGGTCTGCCACCATTGGTACGGTACAGTCTAAATTTCTTTTGTCCGTTACTCTAATTTGCTCTCTGTCATCCTATTCTGTTATGGCATTTGTGGATTCAGGCGCTGCCCTGAATTTGATGGACTTGGAGTTTGCCAGGCGCTGTGGTTTTTTCTTGGAGCCCTTGCAGTATCCTATTCCATTGAGAGGAATTGATGCCACGCCTTTGGCCAAGAATAAGCCTCAGTACTGGACTCAATTGACCATGTGCATGGCTCCTGCACATCAGGAGGATATTCGCTTTTTGGTGTTGCATAATCTGCATGATGTGGTCGTTTTGGGGTTGCCATGGCTACACGTCCATAATCCAGTATTGGATTGGAAATCTATGTCTGTGTCCGGCTGGGGTTGTCAGGGGGTACATGGTGATGTTCCATTGCTGTCAATTTCGCCTTCCACTCCTTCTGAAGTCCCTGAGTTTTTGTCAGATTACCGGGATGTATTTGAAGAGCCCAAACCCGGTGCCTTACCTCCTCATAGGGATTGCGATTGTGCTATTAATTTGATTCCTGGTAGTAAGTTTCCTAAGGGCCGACTGTTTAATTTATCTGTGCCAGAGCACGCCGCTATGCGGAGTTATATAAAGGAATCCTTGGAGAAAGGTCATATTCGCCCGTCGTCATCACCGTTGGGAGCAGGGTTCTTTTTTGTGGCCAAGAAGGATGGCTGTTTGAGACCTTGTATTGATTACCACCTTCTTAATAAGATCACAGTCAAATTTCAGTACCCTTTGCCGCTGCTGTCTGATTTGTTTACTCGGATTAAGGAGGCTAGTTGGTTCACCAAGATAGATCTTCGAGGGGCGTATAATCTTGTGCGAATTAAACAGGGCGATGAATGGAAAACAGCATTTAATAGGCCCGAGGGCCATTTTGAGTACCTGGTTATGCCATTCGGGCTTTCTAATGCTCCATCTGTGTTTCAGTCCTTTATGCATGACATCTTCCGAGAGTACCTGGATAGATTCATGATTGTATATTTGGATGATATTTTGGTCTTTTCGGATGATTGGGAGTCTCATGTGGAGCAGGTCAGAATGGTGTTCCAGGTCCTTCGTGCGAATTCCTTGTTTGTGAAGGGGTCGAAATGTCTCTTTGGGGTTCAGAAGGTTTCATTTTTGGGTTTCATTTTTTCCCCTTCTACTATCGAGATGGACCCTGTTAAAGTTCAGGCCATTTATGATTGGACTCAGCCGACATCTGTCAAGAGCCTGCAGAAGTTCCTGGGCTTTGCTAATTTTTACCGTTGCTTCATCGCTAATTTTTCTAGTGTTGCTAAACCGTTGACTGATTTGACCAAGAAAGGTGCTAATGTGGTCAATTGGTCCTCGGCGGCTGTAGAGGCTTTTCAGGAGTTGAAGCTTCGTTTTTCTTCTGCCCCTGTGTTGTGCCAGCCAGATGTTTCGCTCCCGTTTCAGGTTGAGGTTGATGCTTCTGAGATTGGAGCAGGGGCTGTTTTGTCGCAAAGAAGTTCTGATGGCTCGGTGATGAAACCGTGTGCCTTTTTTTCTAGAAAATTCTCGCCTGCTGAGCGCAATTATGATGTTGGCAATCGAGAGTTGTTGGCCATGAAGTGGGCATTCGAGGAGTGGCGACATTGGCTTGAAGGAGCCAAGCATCGCGTGGTGGTCTTGACGGATCACAAGAATTTGACTTATTTCGAGTCTGCCAAACGGTTGAATCCTAGACAGGCTCGATGGTCGCTGTTTTTCTCCCGTTTTGATTTTGTGGTTTCGTACCTTCCGGGCTCTAAGAATGTGAAGGCTGATGCCCTGTCAAGGAGTTTTGTGCCTGACTCTCCGGGTGTTCCTGAGCCGGCGGGTATTCTCAAAGAGGGGGTAATTTTGTCTGCCATCTCCCCTGATTTGCGGCGTGTGCTGCAGAAGTTTCAGGCTGATAGACCTGACCGTTGTCCAGCGGAGAAACTGTTTGTCCTTGATAGATGGACTAGTAGAGTTATCTCTGAGGTTCATTGTTCGGTGTTGGCGGGTCATGCTGGAATCTTTGGTACCAGATGTTTGGTGGCTAGATCCTTTTGGTGGCCTTCTTTGTCACGGGATGTGCGTTCTTTTGTGCAGTCCTGTGGGACTTGTGCTCGGGCTAAGCCCTGCTGTTCTCATGCCAGTGGGTTGCTTTTGCCCTTGCCGGTCCCGAAGAGGCCCTGGACGCATATTTCCATGGATTTTAGTTCAGATCTCCCTGTCTCTCAAAGGATGTCGGTCATTTGGGTGGTTTGTGATCGCTTCTCTAAGATGCTTCATTTGGTACCCTTGTCTAAATTGCCTTCCTCCTCTGATTTGGTGCCATTGTTTTTCCAGCATGTGGTTCGTTTGCATGGCATTCCGGAGAACATCGTCTCGGACAGAGGTTCCCAGTTTGTTTCGAGGTTTTGGCGGTCCTTTTGTGCTAAGATGGGCATTGATTTGTCTTTTTTTTCGGCTTTCCATCCTCAGACAAATGGCCAAACCGAACGAACTAATCAGACTTTGGAGACATATCTGAGATGCTTTGTTTCTGCTGATCAGGATGATTGGGTGTCCTTCTTGCCTTTGGCGGAGTTCGCCCTTAATAATCGGGCCAGCTCGGCTACTTTGGTTTCGCCTTTTTTCTGTAATTCTGGTTTCCATCCTCGTTTCTCTTCAGGGCAGGTTGAGCCTTCGGACTCTCCTGGTGTGGATACGGTGGTGGACAGGTTGCAGCAGATTTGGACTCATGCGGTGGACAATTTGACATTGTCCCAGAAGGCTCAATGTTTCGCTAACCGCCGGCGCTGTGTTGGTCCCCGACTTCGTGTTGAGGATTTGGTTTGGTTGTCATCTCGTCATGTTCCTATGAAGGTTTCCTCTCCTAAGTTTAAGCCTCGTTTCATTGGTCCGTATAAGATTTCTGAGGTTCTCAATCCTGTGTCATTTCGTTTGGCCCTTCCAGCTTCTTTTGCCATCCATAATGTGTTCCATAGGTCGTTATTGCGGAGATACGTGGCGCCTATGGTTCCCTCCGTTCATCCTCCTGCCCCGGTGTTGGTCGAGGGGGAGTTGGAGTATGTGGTGGAGAAGATTTTGGATTCTCGTATTTCGAGACGGAAACTCCAGTACCTGGTCAAGTGGAAGGGTTATGGTCAGGAAGATAATTCCTGGGTTTTTGCCTCTGATGTTCATGCTGTCGATCTAGTTCCTGCCTTTCATTTGGCTCATCCTGATCGGCCTGGGGGCTCTGGTGAGGGTTCGGTGACCCCTCCTCAAGGGGGGGTACTGTTGTGAATTCTGTTTTCGAACTCCCTCCTGTGGTCATGAATGGTACTTCGGCGAGTTCTGTCCATGGACTCCCTCTGGTGGCTGTGAGTGGAGCTGCTGCTTCTGAGGTTCCTTCCACAGGTGACGTAGTTTATTCTTTGGCTGGCTGTTCTATTTAACTCCACTCAGATCGTTACTCCATGCCAGCTGTCAATGTTCTTGTACTGGTTCAGTTCGCTCTTGGATCTTTCTGGTGACCTGTCTACTCCAGCAGAAGCTAAGTCCCTGCTAGTTAATTATTTGTTCATTGTTTCCTTGTTCAGTTGGCTATCATGATTTTGCCTTGCTAGCTGGAAGCTCTGGGATGCAGAGTGGCACCTCCGCACCGTGTGTCGGTGCGGAGGTCTTTTTGCACACTCTGCGTGGTCTTTTGTAGTTTTTTGTGCTGACCGCAAAGTTACCTTTCCTATCCTCAGTCTGTTTAGTAAGTCTGGCCTCCCTTTGCTGAAACCTGTTTCATTTCTGTGTTTGTGACTTTCATCTTAACTCACAGTCAATATATGTGGGGGGCTGCCTTTTCCTTTGGGGAATTTCTCTGAGGCAAGGTAGGCTTTATTTTCTATCTTTAGGGCTAGTTAGCTCTTAGGCTGTGAAGAGGCGTCTAGGTCGTGTTAGGTACGCTCCACGGCTAATTCTAGTTGTGTGATAGGATTAGGGGTTGCGGTCAGCAGAGCTCCCACTTCCCAGAGCTTGTCCTTTGTGAGTTTAACCATCAGGTCGTTCCGGGTGCTCCTAACCACCAGGTCCATAACAGGTGGTGCAACAAAATACTAGTGATGTTTGAGTGTTTTTTGTTTGTTTGTTTTTCATGATTCCATAATTTTTTCCTCAGAATTGAGCGATTCCCTAATTTTTCCCCATGCTTGGTTAAAAAAAAAGTAACCATTACTGACTACCACATTTTTTGTTCTTGATTTCTTTTACTGTTTCTTAAAGCCAGAAAGTTGCCACTTGAAATGACTTTAGTTTTGTGCCATGTATGTGATCTGCTTTTTTTCTACAAAATTAAACAACTGAATGAACATCCTCCAAGGCCGGTGATTCCATAATTTTTGCCAGGAGTTGAAGTTTCCAAAATAGGGTCACTTGTAGGGGAGGTTTCCACTGATTAGGCACATTAGGGACTCTGCAAACAAGATATGGCATCCACTATCTGTTCCAACCAATTTTGTTCTCCAAAAGTCAAATGGTGCAACTTCCCTTTCAAGCCCTTTTCGCCATATACGGGTATCAATGTACTGAAGAGAAATTGTGCAATAATTTTTCTGGCTATAAAAAACGCATAAAAAACACATACATATGCATCCCATTATAATGCATTCTGCAATTTTTGTGCACATGATGCGTTTTTTTCCGCAAAAAAAACAAAAACGCATCGCTGTAAAAAACGCATCATGTTCATTAATTTTGCGGATTTTTCGCGTTTTTCCTGCTAGGTAATGCATTGGGAAGCTCCGAAAAAAACGCTAAAAAATTGCACAAAAAAGCATGCGGATTTCTTGCAGAAAATGTCCAGTTTTGCTCTGGAAATTTCTGCAAGAAATCCTTACGTGTGCACATACCCTCACCCTTGTGAAAATGGATTACCGTATTTTTTTGGGATAAGACACTCCGGATTATAAGACCCACCCCAAATTTTGAGGAGAAAAATAGGAATTTTTTTAAATAAAATGATGGTGTTTCTTATAATCCATGTGTCTTATTGCTTACCGGGGGTGGTGGCTGCAGTGAAACAGGGTCCCAGGGTCACTGCTGAAGGAGGCAAGAATGGGGTGATGCTGTAGGCCGCAGACTGGGATGAGGGGGTGTTCCGATGTGCGGAGCACCACTGTGGGGCGTGTCTAGAGCTGCGGGGCTCTGCAGACATTTTGTGAAAGGCCAGAGGCCCCGCAGTTCCATGGTTTCCTGTGCGTTGGATTCCGGGGAAATGGCTGGCGCATCTGAGATCTCATATCCCGAGGTCTCCATCTGAGCATGCACCGCCCCCGGTGGCCATTTTCCCGGAGTCCACCGCACAGGAAACGATTGAACTGCGGGGGCTCTGGCCTTTCACAAAATGTCGGCAGAGCCCAAGCAGAACCGGAAACACCCTCAGCAGTGCCGAAGAAACCCACAGCAGCGCCGGACACCCCCGCAGCACCGTTGGGCACCCGCAGCACCGCCGGACACCCCCCTCATCCCAGCCTGCGGCCTGCAGCAACAGTACCGGTAAGGTATATCCGCATTATAAGAAGCACTCCCATTTTCCCCAAAAATTGTGGGGGGGGGGGGGGGGGGAATGGGAGGGGGGGAAGAGCGTCTTATAATCCAAAAAATACAGTATTTGAGGTGAAAGCAATACTTGTGTGAACATTTTTTATTTTTCCCTTCCACATTGCTTTAATTCCTGTGAAGCACCTAATGGGTAAATAAACTTCTTTAATATGGTTTTTGAGCACTTTAAGGGGTGCAGTTTTTAAAATGATGTAACTTTTGGGTATTGTCTGTCACATAGGCCATTTAAAGTGGAGCAAGTTCAGAGAAGAGCTACGAGGAACAGTTAAAGGATCTGGGAATGTTTAGCTTGCAAAAAAGAAGGCTAAGAGGAGACTTAATAGCTGTCTACAAATTACTGAGGGCTGTCACAGTGTAGAGGGATCATCCTTATTGTCATTTGCAGATGGAAACACAAGAAGCAATGAAATGAAACTGAAAGGAAGAAGATACAGATTAGATATTAGAAAAACTTTTTGACAGTGAGGGTGATCAATGAGTGGAACAGACTGCCACGAGAGATGGTGAGTTCTCCTACAATGGAAGTCTTCACACAGAGGCTGGACAGACATCTGTCCAAGATGGTTTAGTGAATCCTGCATTGAGCAGGGGGTTGGGCACGGTGACCCTTGACGTCCCTTCCAACTCTAACATTCTAGGAATCTAAAGTCTCTTCAAATGTGATGTGGTCAAGAAAAAATGGTTTTGTAAATTTTCTAGGAAAAATAGTTTCAAAGATTATGCTCCTGTAAAGTAGACATGTGGTTAATGTTATTTATTAACTGTTTTGTGTGGTATAACTATCTGATTTAAGGAGAAAGACTGGAGAGAAAATAGCGCAATAAGGTCTGACCTGACAAAAATTCAGAGCATAGCAGATTATACTAAAGTGATCTGAAAAATTATGAGCTTTGGAATGTCGTTCAGCTGCTGCGGATCCACGGATTGTCAGACCAATGGGAATAGAGAGAAGGAAAATTTGTGGACTTGTTCGCACTGCTAAATTTCCAGGTTTAACAGACTAACGGTTTTAGTCTTCGTGTTTCGAAGTATAATACAATTCTTCCTAAGGGAAAACCATAAAGCTGTATGTCTATTTAACCTTCTGGAAATTGGCGTCTTTAATAATCAGCAGCACGAACAAGTCCACAAATTTCCTTTTTTATCTGATTTAATGGCATATAAAAAGTGAAATTTTAAAATGTTTTGCCAATTTTTCAAGATTTTCATAAACGTAAATCGCATTGACCAAAATTTACCACTAACATGAAGTACGATATGTCATGAAAAAAAAAAAAACATAATCAGTGGGATCCGTTGAAGCGTTCCAGAGCAAGAACGACAAAGTGACAGTGGTCAGAATTGTAAAAGTTGACCTGGTCGTGAAGGTGAAAACAGCTTTGGGGGTAAGGAGTTAAAGACTAAAACTTTAACTTCTTTGCCTTGTTGCTCTAAAGAACCTAAGTGTCTCCGAAAAGACTAAATGGCAGTTTGTGCATGTGACCGGTGTATGGCCTGCCGGCAGGGAGTACATTGTGTGCATGACGCTGGGAATTATTGCCCTTTTGGCAAGTGCTGGCAGCACGGTGAGTGTTGGGTGTGTAGACTGGTTGGGGGTATGTTCTGTGTTCAACCTGTAGCCCAAGTGAGGGACGAATGTCAGATTGAGCAGAAACATATGCACCACTTCTGTATTTATTACCCACTCCTGGTTTTGGCTCACAAATACTGAGGATACAAAAAAATAATCACCAAATACTGAACGTGTGAACGTGGCCCTATATTCACTCCCATGACATGTCACAGAGGCTGAGTGAGGGCCTGACTGTGACATCCCCAAATGGCTAAAAGGTAACATCTGGGTAATTAAAAAGAAAAAAAAATGTATATACTGTATATCTGGCCTACTGAAGAGATATGATAAAATAATAAGACCACGATATAAACAATAGAAGTTTATTTCACCAATGCAAGATATGTCAGAGGCATCAACTTCAGCAAAATAACACTTAACATAATTAATGTTTGCTACAGTTACATGGCTCTGTCCACAACAGTTATCTATTAGCTCATTAAAGGCAATGTGACCACTTTCTTTCAGCATACACAGAATAATGGATACCGTATGTGGATACAAAATTCACATCATAATCACGTTTTGGTTTATGGCAGACAGGTTGGACCCTTGGGTAGACAGTGTATGTGACGCACCTGATGCATCCAGTTTGCACCATTTTAAGTATAGCACTGCCCTAAAGGGAGCAACTTTGTGTAATAATAGCCGTTTTCTATAAAAGTAATGCAGCACGTGAGAGTAAAAAGGGCAACAGCCTCTGTATACAATGTTGTAATGAAAGGTTACAATTGGGCTACATATAATCAGTTCCTAAATAACAGATGGAACCTCATTCATGTCTTTGAAGATTTTCCATATAATGTTTATCGTGCAATGTAGACGTCTGGAATCTGAAGAATACATCACACGTAAGACCAGCAATCCTGCTCAATTCAGACAACTGACAACTTCCTGAAATGTCTGCAAATAAAAAAGTAGACTAAATTGTAATGGAAAGAAAAAGAAAATTTTACCAACGTGTAGAATCTTTTACTTACAGAAAACTTTGTGAACAAATAAGACATTGCTATAAAAAGGGTCTTCTCTTTATCATCAAATCGCCAGCAGTGAAGCACATGACCTGACAAAGAAAAATGGAGAAGGAGTCGGATGGTCCATGGCAAAGATATTCAATTAAAAAAAAACTGTCTATGTTTTGGTATAAAAGTCTCTTAGACATAGTGTATCTAGCTCACCTTAAAATATAGGCTCATAATTCAATACATAAGAGAAGGGCACATTTAGGGTAGGTGCACACGAAGCCGCTAGCTGGTTTTACTGTAGTGTTTTGCCCTGAAACCAGGATATTTTTCCTATTTAGTTATAAAGAGCAAGAAAAATAAGCATGCCCCTTCTCTCAACTACTTCATGGTTTCGGAACCCTGAAACAGTTAAAAGAAGTAATAAAAGCCTGATCATGTGCGCAGCAATGTTGTTTTTACACTGCTGTGTAGTATGTTGATTTATTTTTAGCAGTATTGCGGTGCTTTTCTGGTGGGTTACTCCTACGGCATCCACACAGCGTCTCCCAATCACGTATTTCGCTCTGCCCTGCTGAGGTCAGGGCCATGTACTGTAATGCGCACACACTGAGAGACCCAAAATTAAAGCCAGCCCATGCACACGCATCATCCACATGAAGCAGGGCAGGAGGACGGCGATTGTGATTAGAAAAGAGGTGCCAAAGTAAGACCAGCAACGACCATTGGACAGGAACACACTGCATGTGGGGACTATGAAAGGTATTTTTGTGCTATGCTGAGGGGATTTACATACAGCTTACTAGAATACTGTAAAAGAGGCCTTACCCCCTTCACGACCTTGGACGTATACATACGTCTAGGTTGGTAGGTACCTACTGACCTTGGACATATGGATACATACAAGAAATTTTGCAAGCAAAGACGCTGTACGCATGCGACTGCAGCCAGGTGTTCACCTGACATGACATCTGACACCCAGTACTCACTGCCAGCAGTTTAACCCTCTAAATCCTGCGATTAATATCAATCGCAGCATTTAGAAGGCATGTAGATATAGGGGGTTGCTTCTGCCCTCTGATCGGTACCCATGCAACGTCATCAAGAGAGACCGATCATTGCCATGGTGACCCGACATCCACGTCACCATGCACTACCAAGCTTGTTTGACTATGTGCAGGGCATGGTCTAACAAACTTGTGTCTGCAGCACTGACAGGTTATAAAGCATAGCAATGCTCCTGCCATGCTATGGTTTATAACAGAGATCAGACAGCAAAAAGTTAAAAGTTCCATAGTGGGAATAAGTAAAAAAAGTAAAGATATTAAAAAATATAACAAAATAATAATAATTAGTGATGAGCGAGTATACTCGTTGCTCGGGTGACCTCCGAGTATTTGTTAGTGTTCGGAGATTAAGTTTTCATCGCTCATCACTAATAATAATAATAAATATTTTTTATGAAAAGAAATAGAACAAAAAATGTATACATATTTGGTATGGCCATGTCCAAAACGACCCAAACTATTAAACTGTCTCACTAGTTAATCCCTTCAGTGAATACTGTAAAAAATTATTTAAAAAATGGGGGCAAAAAACAATGCTTTTTCATCATACAGCCGAACAAAAAGTGGAATATAATGCGATCAAAAAGACGAATGGAAATAAAAATGGTACCACTGAAAACATCATCTCATCCGCAAAAAAACAGCCGCCATACAGCCCCATCAACAGAAAAAAAAAGCATTAAGCTACTTACTGGTAGCGGCGTTTCTCGGAGGCCCATGACAGCACGACAGAGAGAGGGGATCCGCCCATTAGGAACAGGAAACCTACAGATACAAAAGGGCGGTACCTCTCCCTTGTCTCAGTTTGTATTTCAGAGTCTTGAGAGGACTACCGCGGTTAGTGGCACAAAAAATATACACTATATACAAAATTATATACAGATTATATACAGATTCCCAACTATATATTTGAAACTGGTATCATGTGTGAGATATATATATCTATAGGAAGTGCAACCCCCATGTGAATAGGGAGGGAACTAAGGGTGCTGTCATGGGCCTCCGAGAAACGCCGCTACCAGTAAGTAGCTTAATGCTTTACTCGGACTCCCATGACAGCACGACAGAGAGAATTACAGAGATGTAAGGTACCTTAGGGAGGGACTATGGCCTTTAGCACCCTTAACCCGAATGTGAGATCAGAGGAAGCTCCCAAATCCAACCTATAGTGCTTAAAGAAGGTGGACGGGGATGACCATGTGGCCGCCTTACATATCTGGTTGATTGATACTCCAGATTTTTCCGCCCAGGATGTAGACATGGCCCTGGTGGAATGCGCCCTCAGATTCTGCGGAGCTGGACCCCCACCTGCAGTATAAGCCAGAGAGATAGCCTCCCTAATCCACTTTGCTAGTGTGTATTTAGATACCCTGAGTCCTTTTCTAGGATTTTGGAAGGATAAAAATAATGCATCATCTTTCCTCCATGTGTCGGTAACAGAGATGTATTCTAGCAGGCATCTCCTAACGTCTAATGTATGGAGTATCTCTTCCTTAGGGTTAGCAGGATTAGGGAGGAAGGATGGTAAAATTATCTCTTGTGACCTGTGAAACCGTGATGACACTTTAGGCAAATAGGCTGGGTCCGGTCTGAGGATTACTCTGTCTGGTAGAAACTCTGTATAAGGGGATACCCTGGAGAGAGCTTGTATGTCTCCTACTCTACGGGCAGATGTAATAGCTACCAGAAACGCTGTTTTAAGAGAAAGGGCCTTAATTGAAGCTGATCGTAAAGGTTCAAATGGTTCTTTAGTCAGGGCTGATAGAACTAAGTTGAGATCCCAAGGCATAGACCTATCTTTCTGAATGGGTCTAGATCTACTGGATGCCTTAATGAACCTTGAAATCCAATAATTATTGGCGATGTTACAGGAGAATAGAGCCCCTAGGGCCGAGACCTGTACCTTTAAAGTACTAGTAGATAGACCTAGTTCTAAGCCTTTTTGCAGGAATTCTAATATCTGATTTACAGGAATTCCTTCTTCTAAATTGAACTCAGAAGAGGCCAGAAACTTTCGCCAGGTCCTAGCGTAGATCGTTGTAGTTATTTGTTTCCTACTTTTCATAAGGGTTTCAATCAAACTCGGGGAGAACCCTTTGTCTTTCAGTAACGCCCTTTCAAACTCCATGCCGTTAAATGCAGGTTCTTTATCTGCGGATGGCTGATCGGCCCCTGGTAGAGTAAATCCGGAATCTCCGGAAGCACCCAGGGATCCTCCACTGACATGATCCTGAGCCAAGTGAACCAGGCCCTTCTGGGCCAGAATGGGGCGATCAATATAATCCTGGCTCGATCTTCTCTTATTTTCCTGACTACTAAGGGTAATAGGCCTAGTGGAGGGAATGCGTAAGCCAGCTGAAA
Organism: Ranitomeya imitator; assembly: GCF_032444005.1. Taxonomy (NCBI): domain Eukaryota; kingdom Metazoa; phylum Chordata; class Amphibia; order Anura; family Dendrobatidae; genus Ranitomeya; species Ranitomeya imitator. The sequence goes on along the minus strand of NC_091282.1, from coordinate 807,088,165 downwards.
ATCCCAATTGATCAGAAGGGCGTCTACTGCCAGAGGATTCTCCCTGGGATTTAGGGAACAGAATTTTTTTGTCTTCCGGTTGTCCCTGGTAGCAAATAGATCTACCTCTGGATGTCCCCATTTGCGGACAATCTGATCGAATACGCCATTGTTTAGGGACCATTCCCCTTGCCTCAAGGTGTTGCGGCTTAGAAAGTCCGCCTTGGCGTTTTCCTTTCCTCTTATGTGCAGAGCAGATAGGGATAAAAAGTGACTCTCTGCTGTCTGGAACAGACGATCTGCCACTCTCATCAGTGACTCGGAATGAGTTCCACCCTGATGATTTATGTATGCGACCGCCACCTGGTTGTCCGATAGGATCTTGACACGATGACCCTGCAGATATGAGAGGAATTTATTTACTGAAAACTCTACTGCCATTAACTCTTTCTGGTTGGAGGAGGTTGATGTTAGGGAAGGGGGCCACAGCCCCTGAACCGTCATGTCATCTACGTGTGCTCCCCACCCTGCTGGGCTAGCATCAGTTGTTACCACACGTGTTACGTGAGACACCCAGGGAACCCCTGCTGATAAATTCTCACTGTCCAGCCACCACCTAAGGGAAGTGAGCGCTTTTGGACCTAAAGTAACCTGACTCTGCAGGGACCCCTGTAACCTCTTATCATTAACCAGGACCTCGGATTGTAATGGTCTGGTGTGAAATTGGGCCCAACGGACAGCGGGAATGCAAGAAGTTAAGGAACCCAATAGAGACATAGCCCGTCTAAGGGTCATGGATGGTTTGTCAATTGCCTTAGATACTTGTTGCTGGATGTGCACTGTTTTGTCGGGTGGCAGACAACACTGTTGTAACTCTGAGTTTAATGACAAACCTAAGAATCTCTGTATCTTTTGAGGCTGTAAGCGAGATTTCTCATAATTTATGATCCACCCCAGACGCTCCAGTCTGGATGTGGCCGACTCTAGCTGGGACAAGCAATGATCTGCTGAGCTCCCTACTATAAGGAAGTCATCCAAGTAAGGAATGATCAGGATGTCGGACTCTCGCAAGTGTGCCATGACCTCAGCCACTAGTTTCGTGAATACCCTAGGAGCCGCTGATAAGCCAAAGGGAAGAGCCCTAAACTGGAAATGGCGAATGTTACCCTCCATTAACACTGCTACTCTCAAGAATTTCTGGAAATCCTCATGTATTGGAACATGATAGTATGCATCTTTAAGATCTACGACTACCATAAAGCAGTGATCAAACAAAATCTTTATTGCGGAATTAATTGTTTCCATTTTGAAGGACTCATTAACCAGGAATTTATTAAGACACTTTAGATTAATGATCGTTCTAAACGATCCATCTGGTTTTTTGATCAGAAAAAGAGGAGAATAAAATCCCCTTCCTTTTTCTGAAACTGGAACCTCCACCAATACATTCTTGGTGCATAAGTTTATGACTTCAGCCTCTAGGGCTGCTTGCTCCAGGGGGGAGGAACGATAAGGGGTTAATTTGAATTTATCCCGAGGCCAATGATTAAAGTCCAACTTTAGACCTTTAGTAACAATGTCAATGACCCATCTACTGTTTGAAATGTCAAGCCATGCTGCGGAGAATGCTGACAGTCTGCCCCCCACAGGGACTGCTAGTCATTGATCTGGTTTTTTCTGATCCTTTGAGGAACGACGAAACATATATCCCGTACCTCTACCGCGTCTATCTTCCCATCTGAAACTCTCTCTAGTGGGAGAGGACCCTCTTTTCTTTCCACGACCAAATCTTCTTCGACTGAAGGGTCTGCGGTAGGATGCTGAATACAGGCTGGGAAATTTCTTTTTATCATCGCCTGCCTTTTCCAGCAACTCGTCCAGTGTTGGACCAAAGAGATACTGTCCTTCACATGGAATGGTGCAGAGCTTAGTTCTGGACTGGATGTCACCTGACCAGCATTTTAACCATAAGGCCCTGCGAGCTGCGTTAGACAGACCTGCCCCTCTGGCCGCCATCCTGACAGAGTCCACAGAAGCATCCGATAGGAAGGCTGCAGCGTTCTGAATTGTCGGAAGCGCTTTGAGAATAGAATCTCTGGATGCCCCATCCTTCAGCTGAGACTCTAACTGGTCTAGCCAGACCATTAATGACCTGGCTGTGCATGTCGTGGCCACTGCTGGTCTGAGGGATCCAGCCGCCATCTCCCAGGTACTTTTTAGAAAGATATCTGCTTTTCTGTCTAGGGGATCTTTGAGGGTCCCCATATCCTCAAAGGGTAATGAGGCTTTCTTTGACGCCTTTGCTACAGCCGCGTCCAACCTTGGAGCTTTATCCCATGTCTCCACCACTGGATCATCAAAGGGATATCTGCGCTTTAAAGCTGGCGGTAAGGCCCCCTTTTTTTCAGGCTTTTTCCATTCTCGGAGTATCAACTCTTTGATCTTCTCATTTACTGGGAAAGATCTATGTTTCTTACGATCTAACCCACTAAACATTAACTCCTGTTTAGAAGGCTGTGATTTGGGTTCCTCTATACCCATCGTGCCTCTAACTGACTTGACCACCTTATCAACCTTATCTAGGGGTAGACAAAATCGTCCAGATTCCTCGTCTGATGAAGAGGAGAAAGGACTAGAGAGATAAGTATCTTCTTCTCTTTCCTCTTCTGACGAATTAGCGTCCAGAGGGTTCCCATGTTTCGGGCCTTCCGCTTGGGATAGGGATCGTAACGACTCCCTTACTTCCAGCCGTATCATTTCTTTTAAATTTGCCGTACTCACGGACTCTTCTGCTACCTGGGGGAGGACAATATAGGTGATAACCACTATCTGACCTAAGGTCACTTCCACCCAACCACTCCTGTAGACCTCACCGTCTGTTGTATACAGGGGGCACATAACTTTTTAGTACAGGAGTCGGGTAAGGGGACTCCACAGAGGGCACACTCCTTATGTTTGGATTTCTCCGTACTTTTCTTCCCCTAGAAAGATAAAGTATAAGGGCCCCGCGTCACAGAGTGAACTTTCCCGTAGATCACTTACCCGTGCGCCCAATCAAGTACCGAAATCCGAGGGGGTTCTTTTCTAGTCGAAGCTCTGGATCCTTGTTCGGATGAGCTCTTTCGACTGGGTTGGTCACCTCTATCCTTCTTGGGCTTCTGACGCATCTCGTCTGACAGCTGCTGCTGCTGCTGCTGCTCACCACCACTCTCCATGACGGAATACAACCAAAAGCAAGGTACTGACCATGTGACCTGCTTATATCCCCCTTGGATCCGGTCAGCAGATAGGTCAGCGCTAACCCTATTGGCCCTGGACACCGCAAGGAGGGCAGAGGGCTATCTGGGTGAACCGGCATTCAGATGCAATGGGCGCCGCCATCTTGGAACGCCCGCGCATGCGCAGACGCCCGGCGACCCGGAAGCGACAACCAAACTCCGCCCCCAGACGTCACCGCACCCGGAAACGCTCCAGCACACGCTGAGAGCGGTGCAGGACACTGGGGACTGACCGGCAGCGCTCCGGAGCTCGACCACGCATCCGAGCCCGGTACCCGCAGCCATGCCGCACCTCTGCGCCACCAATGGGAATACTTACCTGCGCTGACTCTCCTGGATGCAGGAAATCCTCCGGACTCCGCTCCCTGCTGCGAACGCCACCGCGTGCAATCCATCCAGGACCACCGTGGCGTCTCCAGGGATCTCCGCACCGGCCGAGGTAGGAGACCCCCCGCTACCGTAATCGGCCGGCCGGCCTGGGCTTCCATTCTCTGTAGGAACCCGTCCCCTCAGGAACAGGAAACCAAACTGAGACAAGGGAGAGGTACCGCCCTTTTGTATCTGTAGGTTTCCTGTTCCTAATGGGCGGATCCCCTCTCTCTGTCGTGCTGTCATGGGAGTCCGAGTAAATATATATATATATATATATATATATATATAGCTTTCAGAATAAATCGATACAAAAAAATGATTTTATTCTATAATAAAATAGTTTTTAGTGTATAAACCCCCCCCCCAAAAAAAACAACAACTTTATAAACGTGGTATCTCTGTAATCGTAATAACTCAAAGAATAAAGCTGCCTTACCAATTTTAACACATGTGGAATGGCATTAAAAAAAAATTAAAAAAAAATTCCTGAATTGCTGGTTTTTGTTCATTCTGCCTTCCAAAAATTTAAATAGAAAGCAATGAAAAAATGTAATGTGACAAACACGTGAACTCGCCCCGCAAAAAAATATGACAAACATGACTGTCGGCAAAAATACGGAAAAATTATAGTTCTCAAAATATGGCGATGCCAAAACTTGTTTTTGCAAAAAAAAAGCATATTTTAGTTTGTGATAGCAGCCAAACATAAGAAACTATAATCGCACCGATCTGAATAGTAAAGTCGTCTAATCACTTATAGCGCATGAGAAACGGCGTAAAAAAACAAACAAAACTAAATTCTTTACCTGATGTTGATTTGTTCATTCTGCCTCCCAAAGATCGCAGTAAGACTCGTCTTACATTCATCCTAAGTTCTACGCTGAGCGCTTATACTGGGGTTTCCGTGCAAATCTCTGAAATACGCGATTCAGACAGAACCCCTGGCGTAAGATTCCCTATAATAAGGCAGATAGAGGCACTGTGGACACTGTCTGGCCTGTGAACCGTCGATGTCTGTCTTTTTAAGCGTGCATAAAAGTGCCTTCTGCCACAGTATTGTGCACCTCTGGAAAGAAGGAAACCGCTGAACAGAGGCCAGACAGAGTCCAGAGTAACTCTGCTGCCTCATTATAGTGAATGAATCCCTTGAGGTTTCATCTGAATCATGTAATTCTGAGATTTAGATGTAAACCCTAATATAAGTGTCCAGCGTAGAGCGCAGTATAAATGTGATCCCAAATGTTATGTAAAATGTTCCTAACAAAAGCTTCAAATCAATCCACAAAAAAAAGCAAGTCCCCACTCAGGTCCCTCATCTGTTAATGGAAATATTGGTGGCTTCATGTTACTGGTAGTACAATTGCTCTGGAAAAGCAAAATGGCTCCTCAACGCTCAAAAGAAATTCAGCAAATTCTGCGCTCTCAAATCCAAATGCCTCTCTCCCTTCTGAGCCCCTGTGTGTCTAAACCAAATTTAGAGTCCACATGTTTGGCATTTATGTAGCCATGACAGCCTGTTTAATTTAGGAGTGCATGTCTCCAGAAGCATGAGCTGGGCATAACATACTGGGCACTACAATGTACGAGCACTACAATGGCAGTTTGCAATTTTCACTCAGCAACATCCACTGCTGTTGGTTCCTGAAAAACACCCATGCCTTTTGCCTTCTGAGTTTTGCACTGTGCCTCACAAGTCGTTTTAGACCACATATAGGGTATCGGTGGACTCAGGAGAAATTGCACAACATATTGTATAAGGCAATTACTCCTATTACAATTGTGAAAATAGAAAAATTGGGGTTTAAAAAAAACAACATTTTTGTGGGAATTTTTTATTTTATTTTCAAAGCTCAATATTATAAACTTCTGTGAAGCACTTGGTGGCTCAAGGTGCTCACCACACATCTAGATACATTACTTGATGGGTCTAGTTTCCATAATTGCATCACTTGTGCGGGGTTTCAACTGTTTAGGCACATCAAGGGCTCGCCAATCGCGACATGGCGTTCACTAATGATTCCAATTTCACGTTCAAAAAAATCAAATGGTGCTCTTTCTCTTCCAAGCCCTGCCGTACGCCCAAACAGTAGTTTTCCCCTACACATAGAGTATCTGTGTGCTCAGGAGAAAGTGCACAACACTTTTTGGGGTCCATTTTCTCCTGTTACCCTTGTGAAAATAAAAAATTGGGGGCTAAAGTAACATTTTTGAGAAAAAAAGATAAATGTTTGTTTTTTCCCTTCACAATTCCATTAATTCCTGTGAAGCACCTGAAGGGTTAACAAACTTCTTGAATGTGGTTTTGAGGAGTGCAGTTTTTAGAATGGTGTAAATTTGGGGTATTTTCTTTCATATAGGTCCCTCAAAGTCACTTCAAATGTGAGGTGGTCCCTAAAAAAATGGATTTGTAAATTTTGTTGGAAAGAAGAGAAATCGCTGGTCAACTTTTAACCCTTATAGCGTCCTAAAAAAAAAAAAGTTTCAAAAATGTTGCTGATGTCAAGTAGACACGTGGGAAATGTTATTTATTAATTATTTTGTGTGACAGAACTCTTTAGTTTAAGTGCATGAAAATAAAAATATTGAAAATAGCTACATTTTGGCTATTTTTTTTTTTTACAAATAAAGGCAAGTTGTATTGAACAAATGTTACCGCTATTATGAAGTACAATATAAGTACAATCTATACACTTGGCCTGGGACAACTCATAAAGTCCCATGGATTCCAGTACCACCTTTATGCTGATGACGTCACCTCTCTGCTGTCCAGAATCCCGGAGTGTCTATCAGCCATATCCTCCTCCTTCTCCTCTCGCTTCCTCAAACTCAATGTGGACAAATCTAAACTCATCATCTTTCCTCCATCGCATAGATCTTCCTTACCTGACCTATCTATCGCAATTAATGACATCACGCTTTCCCCCATACCGGAACTCCGCTGCCTCGGAGTAACCCTTGACTCTGCCCAGTCCTTCAAACCGCACATCCAAGCTCTTTCCACCTCCTGCTGCCTGCAGCTCAAAAATATCTCCACAATCCGTCCTTTCCTCAACCGTCAATCTACTAAAATGCTTGTGCATGCCCTCATCATCTCCCGCTTTGACTACTGCAACATACTTTGCTGTGGAATCCCGGCTAAAGGTACCGTCACACTAGACGATATCGCTAGCGATCCGTGACGTTGCAGCGTCCTCGCTAGCGATATCGTCCAGTGTGACAGGCAGCAGCGATCAGGCCCCTGCTGTGCTGTCGCTGGTCGGGGAAGAAAGTCCAGAACTTTATTTGGTCGCTGGACTCCCCGCAGACATCGCTGGATCAGTGTGTGTGACACCGATTCAGCGATGTCTTCACTGGTAACCAGGGTAAACATCGGGTAACTAAGCGCAGGGCCGCGCTTAGTAACCCGATGTTTACCCTGGTTACCATCCTAAAAGTAAAAAAAAACAAACACTACATACTTACCTACCGCTGTCTGTCCCCGGCGCTGTGCTCTGCACTCCTCCTGTACTGGCTGTGAGCGTCGGTCAGCCGGAAAGCAGAGCGGTGACGTCACCGCTCTGCTTTCCGGCCGCTGTGCTCACAGCCAGTACAGGAGGAGTGCAGAGCACAGCGCTGGAGGACAGACAGCGGTAGGTAAGTATGAAGTGTTTGTTTTTTTTTACTTTTAGGATGGTAACCAGGGTAAACATCGGGTTACTAAGCGCGGCCCTGCGCTTAGTTACCCGATGTTTACCCTGGTTACCGGCATCGTTGGTCGCTGGAGAGATGTCTGTGTGACAGCTCTCCAGCGACCAAACAGCGACGCTGCAGCGATCCGGATCGTTGTCGGTATCGCTGCAGCGTCGCTAAGTGTGACGGTACCTTAACACCCTTGCACCTCTCCAGTCCTTCCTTAACTCTGCTGCCCGACTAATTCATCTCTCCCCTCGCTACTCCTCCGCTTCCCCCTCTGCAAATCTCTTCACTGGCTCCCATTCCCTCAGCGTATCCAGTTCAAATTACTAATACTAACCTATAAAGCCATCCATAACCTGTCTCCTCCATATATCTCTGAAATAATCTCCCAATATCTTCCCTCACGTAATCTTCGATCCTCCCAAGACCTCCTTCTCTGCTACACACTTATTCGCTCCTCACCCAACCGCCTCCAAGACTTCTCCCGAATATCCCCCATCCTCTGGAATTCTTTGCCCCAACACGTCCGACTATCAACCACATTCGGATCCTTCAGACGGAACCTGAAAACCCATCTCTTCAGGAAAGCCTACAGTCTGCACTGACCTCGCTGCCTCCTCACCAACAACGGAGCTCCTGCAACCCACGACCTATTGTCTCCTTCCCCACCATCCTGTAGAATGTAAGCCCGCAAGGGCAGGGTCCTCGCCCCTCTGTATCAGTCTGTCATTGTTAGTTTGCTTACTGTAAGTGATATCTGTAATTTGTATGTAACCCCTTCTCATGTACAGCACCATGGAATCAATAGTGCTATATAAATAAATAATATGTCACGAAATAACATTCTCAGAATCAGTGGGACAAGTTGAAGCATTCCAGAGTTGTTACCTCATAATGTGACACTGGTCACAATTGTAACGTTTGGCCCGGCCATGAAGGTGAAAACAGGCTTCGGGGTGAAGGGGTTAGATACAGTAGGTAGCTGTAGTTTATATTGGGAAAGCTGGTGACAGGTTCCCTTTAAGTGAACTGATCTGTATTGCTCAGTGTACGGAGCTGTCTACATCTGGCTGCAAAGGGAGCTACAAACAGCTGACTATTTGGAGTGCTGATTGCTGGACCCCCAAAGTGTTATGAAATGTGCATCTCGCGGAAATACCAATAATTTCAGCATCCAGTTCACTTTTTTATGGCTTTTGAACCAGGGCAGTTGTCACTTCTGCCCCACCAAATTTCCATCTGGTCTCATGGGTGCGTCTGAAGAAACATGGGCCTAGCAAGCTCCAGCGCTGCCCAGGATGCCAGCTAGAGGATTTCCAGCTCAGAGGGCAGGGATCTTTTTGCACATCTCTAGTAATTTGGTCTGGTTAATTAACAACTGGCAGAGAGAAACAGAATAGGCAGCACAGATGGGTAAATAATGCATCAGTTGTAGTGGAGAGTGACAAGGAGAAGGATGAGCATTACTGCACATAATACCTTGCTCTTTCTGAGAACATCCTCCAGAGTCATCACCTATGAAAAACATCCCTTCATCAAAGCTGATCTGATCATATTTTTCCAAATTTACTAAGAGATGTGATGTGACCGGATAATACAATGTGCTGCCATTGGGTTTCCACTTCTCTGACTGGAAGATTCCTTTGTTAGGAAGCATTTGTACAAAGCAGGTTGCTGAAAAGAAAACAAACACCTACATGTTACCCCAATTGTCGTGGTCTGAACAATAAGTGTGACAACTATAAAATGGCCACCTCCCAACAACTAATCTTGTATTATGGCGTGTGTACTGCGACACCAGACAGCGTACTTCATATAAGAGAAAAAGCAGCCAGCTCACCAATGACGATCGCAGGTGCACGGATCTCCGTTGCAAGCAAACGAGTAAATCCTCCGAAGAAAAAGTAGATGAGATCCAGCTCCATAAAACGTAATATTTATTGATATCCAAACGATAAAATTCCACAGACATAGAATATTCAGGCTCCCTCCGGTATGAAGCCCCTGCGCTGGAAAGGCTAAACGGCAACGCGTTTCGATCCGAAGATCTTTTTCAAAGCCATGGCTTTGCCGTTTAGCCTTTCCAGCGCAGGGGCTTCATACCGGAGGGAGCCTGAATATTCTATGTCTGTGGAATTTTATCGCTTGGATATCAATAAATATTACGTTTTATGGAGCTGGATCTCATCTACTTTTTCTTCGGCAGACAGCGTACTGCATGTAGGAGCTAACTATATCAATGCCCATGTGGAAGCCATGTAATCAGACAGCTACGCATGTGTCTCATCCATACAGGAAGCAGCAGTGGTTTCTCCAGTGCTGGAAGCAGGCAGTCACGTTACTGCAAGTATGCAACCTCACATCGCACGTACCACATACTGTGAAGATTCACTGACACCGTGAGTGGGCCGTCATGGGGTCACAAGTATATGTGATTTGCATACATGCAGTCACGTGCCAACTAGACATCGACTAGACGTGTCTGGCTTTGCTCAGAGTGTTGCCGGAATGATGCAAATCGCATATACTTGCGACCCCGTGACGGCCTACTGATGGTGTCAGTGAATCTTCACAGTATGTGGTACGTGCGATGTGAGGTTTCACAAGTTTGCAGTCACATAGAGTAACTGCATACTTTAACCTCAAGCCTGGACAACCCCTTTAAGTGTATATGTATTGAGTAGATAGGGGATAGCTGTCGGTTAAATGCTCATTCAGCAGAGAGATCTGAGGTGTATGAACATCTGAAAAGATGCGAGTTTCCGTGACATTTGGTCACTGAGTAGAAGCAGGAGAACAATGTGATGTGCACCCGAGTGACATACCTCTTGACCTGATGGGACTTCCATCTTCTTTGCAGCCATTAAAGTCATGTGGACATCCATTGTCATATCTCTTTCTTTTCGGAGCCGTGCCATTAGACTGTAAGTCATTAGTCCATGCAGACAAACTTGTGTTACACACACCATAGTTGAATGAACTTTCACATTCCATCCTTGGATCACACAAGTTCCTGGTGAAGAAAAATACAAATGACTTTCTTGTCACACATATCAAGCAGCCCTGTGGAAGAGGCGCTCACAGCCTCCAAGGACTAAACCAGCTAACAGGTGAGTCCCCTACAGTGGTGGCTCACCCCAAACAGTGCTGGCACACTGCTAGGCTGCAATTGTTGGTGCTCTGACTGCTGTGACCCTGAGAAATCTCTAAGTGCGCTGCCAGTGGCGTTAGGTAAGCATTCTCCAGTCATTGTCAGCTCTACTCAAGCACTGAAGTCAAGCAGGCATGGGACATGGCCTTTCTCTAGCACGGCTTCTTCCTGGAAACAACCTAAAAACACTAAAAAAAACAAAACATCAATGTGAAAATGACTTGCTGTGCACAAGCATTGTCTTCTGCAACTTTTAACCGCTTCAAGCTTCCAAAGCCATGAAGCGGTTAAAACAAGCTATTGGACCATTCTTCTGTTTGCTTCCACTTGGAGGACGCTCACTAATAATACAATTAACAAAGACCCCACAAAAGATATCAGTAAAGATGTTCCAGGAAAACATCCAGGCGTTTATCTGAACACAGACGCTGACTTCTAAAGGAAATGCTTCCCTTAAAGTGATTGTCCAGTTTCAGAATTAGAAACCCAGGTGCAGTATGTTTTGTAAACACTGATCTTTTCTCACCCTTCCCAGGTCCGCTGCTGAGTCTCTGTGATGCCCCCAGTGTCAATTATTCTATGCAGAGCTGACATCATGTTGACAGCGCTGCAGCCAATCAGTGACCTCTGATCGTACTTGGGCCGACCAGCTCAGATCAATTACTGACTGCAACTCGACAGACAGTAACAGACACTGGGAGCAGCAGAGACTCAGTGCTGGACCTGAGGAGGGGGAATAAACCGGAACAACAAATACTGGTGGTGTATTCTAAGGAAATGGCAGCCAACCAGATTCTTTTTTTTTAACCTTAAAAACACATTCTGCTTCACTTCAGGGAACGTAAAATCCAGCATTACTACTCCCACGGGTCACATCACATTGTTGTGTCATGGGGTTGCTGCAACCAAACTGCTCTTATGAAACAGTAGAGGCTGTAGCCTATCAGCAGCCACCGATTGGCTATTGCAGTCATGTGACAACACTTCCTAATGGGAGAAGAGAGAGTTTGTTTCAGCCCCAGAGTTCAGGTCTGTTTCATTGGGTTTCGAGCTCTGGTTGAAATTCAGGTGCTTTGGAAATACAGTAAGTTTGGGTAGAGAACCAGAACCCGAACTTCCACCCTCATCCCAAAACAAGACCTTTATTACAAGACTAGATGGTGGCCCGATTCCAACGCATCTGGCATTCTAGAATATGTGTAGTAGTATTTAGCACAGCCCACGCAATATATTGCACAGCCCGCGTAGTATATATCACAAGCCCGCGTAGTATATAGCACAGCTCGCGTAGTATATAGCACAGCTCGCGTAGTATATAGCACAGCTCGCGTAGTATATAGCACAGCTCGCGTAGTATATAGCACAGCTCGCGTAGTATATAGCACAGCTCGCGTAGTATATAGCACAGCTCGCGTAGTATATAGCACAGCTCGCGTAGTATATAGCACAGCTCGCGTAGCATATAACAAAACCCACTTAGTATATAACAAAGCCCACGTAGTATATAGCACAACCCACGTAGTATATAGCACAGCTCACGTAGTATATTGCCCAGCCACGTAGTATATAACAGCCCACAAAGTATATACAGTTGTGGCCAAAAGTATTGACACCCCTGCAATTCTGTCAGATAATACTCAGTTTATTCCTGAAAATAACGGAAATGACAAATTCTTTGGTATTATTATCTTCATTTAAATTTGCCTTAAATGAAAAAACACAAAAGAGAATGAAGCAAAAAGCAAAACATTGATCATTTCACACAAAACTCCAAAAGGTACACACAAGGACACAGGACAGAGGTTGAGTTAACTTTAATCCATGTCAACTGGCTGCAAGTGTGATTTATTTATTGCCAACACCTGTTAGGTGCCACAGGTAAGTTACAGGTGCTGTTAATTACACAAATTAGAGAAGCATCACATGATTTTTCGAACAGTGCCAATAATTTTGTCCACCCCCTTTTTTATGTTTGCCGTAGAATTATATCCAATTTGGCTTTAGGACAATTCTTTTGTGTTTTTTCATTTAAGACAAATTAAATGAAGATAATAATAACAAAGAATTTGTGTTTGCAATCATTTTCAGGAAGAAACTGAGTATTATATGACAGAATTGCAGGGGTGTCAATACTTTTGGCCACAACTGTAACATAGCCACGTAGTATATAACACAGCCCACGTAGTATATAGCACAGCTCACGTAGTATATTGCCCAGCCATGTAGTATAACACAGCCCACGTAGTATATAACACAGCCCACGTAGTATATAACACAGCCACGTAGTATTTAACACAGCCACGTAGTATTTAACACAGCCACGTAGTATTTAACACAGCCACGTAGTATTTAACACAGCCACGTAATGTATAGCACAGCCCACGTAGTATATAGCACAGCGCACGTAGTATATAGCACAGCCCTCGTAGTATATAACACAGCCACGTATTATATAGCACAGCCACGTATTATATAGCACAGCCACGCAGTATATAGCACAGCCCACGCAGTATATAGCACAGCCCACGCAGTATATAGCACAGCCCACGCAGTATATAACAAAGCCCACGTAGTATATAGCAATGTGGGAACCATATCCCTGTTAAAAAAATTATTAAAATAAAAAATAGTTATATACTCACCTTCCGGCGGTCCCCGGATCCAGCCCAGTCCTTTAGTGATGCTCCTCGCGACGCTCCGGTCCCAAGAATGCAGGGGTGAATTTGCAGCCGGACTGTGCCCGTCGCTGATTGGTGACCAATCAGCGACGTGGGATTTCCGTGACAAACAGACGGAAGTGACCAACAGACGGAAGTGACCCTTGGACGATTATATGCAGAGATTTCACAATGCAACCTGTATACATTATTAAATAGCTCTCTTACACCTAATAGTGTACTTACTTTTACAATCTATAGCTCGCTGCCTAATCCTGATAGTAAAATGATTCTAGCTGAAGAAAGGAAACAGCTGATGAGGCCCTGTAGTCAGTCTGCGCTCACCCAGACAGCTTGTACTGAGCAGGATAAGCTCTCAGCAGGGAGCTGGGACACTGAGGGGTCAGGCAGCCTAGATGGGAGGGGATGGAGTTCTATTACATAAGGATTATCCAGCCACCTGGTAACAGATCTGACAGAACACACAGGGCAACAAACTCCATCAGATGAGCTCCATCTGCCCAGATTACTATTCCACCTAGAGGGTTGTCACACCTAGCTACCAGACAGCTTGTAGTGGGCAGGGTAAGCTCTCAGCAGGGAGCTGGGACACTGAGGGGTCAGGGAGCCTAGATGGGAGGGGACGGCGTTCTATTACATGAAGGATTATCCAGGCATCTAGTAACAGATCTGACAGAACATCATATGGGGCAGCAAACCCCAATGGGCGCCATCAGATGAGCTTCATCTGCCCAGATTACTATTCCACGTAGAGGGTGTGTCACACCTAGCAGCCAGACAGCTTGTAGGGGTAAGCTCTCAGCAGGGAGGTGGGACACTGAGGGGTTAGGGAGCCTAGGTGAGAGGGGACGGCGTCCTATTACATGGGATTATCCAGGCATCTGGTAACAGATCTGACAGAACATCACAGGGCAGCAAACCCCAATGGGCGCCATCAGATGAGCTTCATCTGCCCAGATTACTGCGCCACCTAGAGGGTGTGTCATGCCTGGCAGCCAGACAGCTTGTACTGAGCAGGGTAAGCGCTCAGCAGGGAGGTGGGACACTGAGGCGGTCAGGCAGCCCAGGTGAGAGGGGACGGCGTTCTATTACATGAAGGATTATCCAGGCATCTGGTATCAGATCAGACAGAACACACAGGGCAGCGAGCCCCATTGGGCGCTCATCTGCCCAGATGACTGCGCCACCTAGCGGGTATGTCACACCTAGCAGTCAGACCGAGGGGCTACGCTTCCCACCTCTTTCCTCCACAGCAGGTCGTGTCCACCTCACGCTACTTCCCCCAGGAGCCACACACGCAGCACGGCATAGCACAATGCTCTTCTCCCTACAGACACACGAACTTCCCGGACCACAACAATGGAAAGCGGGCTTCCTTCTCACTGGTCGCCGTGCAGCTGCCCGTAGTCACATGACCTCTTAGCGTTTCCTAGCATACAGAACAGTGCCGTCCAGCCGGTCAATGCAAGAAGTTTGTCCCTTCAATTGCTCCGTACCCCGGAAGTAGAACACGGAAGTGTTGCGCTCTGCTCCCCAGCTGTTTCCTGGGGATTAGGGCTCCGACAGGGGCACTGACGGCAGAGCCATGAAGGTGGGCTCGTCGGGCTGGGCCTGCTGCTGCCTCCTAGTGCAGGTGCTGGGCCTGGCTCTGTTCCTGCGCGGCTTCTTCCCCGTCCCTGTCCGGTCCCAGACCAGGAAAAGCCGCGTGTCTGAGATCGCAGCAGAGCCTTGGGCAGGTAACTCCTCCCTCCAGCTAGGAGCCTCTGCACCAGTGCGTGTCCCCCCGTGGGCCGTGTCCCCCTCCCCCCCGTGGGCCGTGTCCCCCTCCCCCCCGTGGGCCGTGTCCCCCTCCCCCCCGTGGGCCGTGTCCCCCTCCCCCCCGTGGGCCGTGTCCCCCTCCCCCCCGTGGGCCGTGTCCCCCTCCCCCCCGTGGGCCGTGTCCCCCTCCCCCCCGTGGGCCGTGTCCCCCTCCCCCCCGTGGGCCGTGTCACCCCTCCCCCCCGTGGGCCGTGTCACCCCTCCCCCCGTGGGCCGTGTCACCCCTCCCCCCGTGGGCCGTGTCACCCCTCCCCCCGTGGGCCGTGTCACCCCTCCCCCCGTGGGCCGTGTCACCCCTCCCCCCCCGTGGGCCGTGTCACCCCTCCCCCCGTGGGCCGTGTCACCCCTCCCCCCGTGGGCCGTGTCACCCCTCCCCCCCCGTGGGCCGTGTCACCCCTCCCCCCCGTGGGCCGTGTCACCCCTCCCCCCCGTGGGCCGTGTCACCCCTCCCCCCCGTGGGCCGTGTCACCCCTCCCCCCGTGGGCCGTGTCACCCCTCCCCCCCGTGGGCCGTGTCACCCCTCCCCCCCGTGGGCCGTGTCACCCCTCCCCCCCGTGGGCCGTGTCACCCCTCCCCCCCGTGGGCCGTGTCACCCCTCCCCCCGTGGGCCGTGTCACCCCTCCCCCCCGTGGGCCGTGTCACCCCTCCCCCCCGTGGGCCGTGTCACCCCTCCCCCCCGTGGGCCGTGTCACCCCTCCCCCCCGTGGGCCGTGTCACCCCTCCCCCCCGTGGGCCGTGTCACCCCTCCCCCCGTGGGCCGTGTCACCCCTCCCCCCCGTGGGCCGTGTCACCCCTCCCCCCCGTGGGCCGTGTCACCCCTCCCCCCCGTGGGCCGTGTCACCCCTCCCCCCCGTGGGCCGTGTCACCCCTCCCCCCCGTGGGCCGTGTCACCCCTCCCCCCGTGGGCCGTGTCACCCCTCCCCCCCGTGGGCCGTGTCACCCCTCCCGCCCGTGGGCCGTGTCACCCCTCCCCCCGTGGGCCGTGTCCCCCCCATATGTTAGTGTTGTCATCCCCATCCTCTGAGAGCCATGACTTCTGTGCTTGTAACACTTCTACTACCTGTATGCCCATACCTATACGTCCCGGGGGGATTTATGCTGCTTATATCTAAGGCATCATGGATCAGCACCCGACCGATGATTCTAGCCAGGCATCTTTCACCCTATGTGCCCATAATCGGGGTGTAGCAGCACTTTGGATTCAGTGTATTTTTGCTGCATTCTAATCATGCAGGTAAATTCACATGTATTCCCTGAACAGTGCCGATTTACCGCATCCAAATGCATTCTGTTGCAGAGTCTAGTGTCTCCACAAGAGAGATTGACACGCTGCAGCTTTCATGTCCGTCCGTCTCCATGGGTGATCCACAGGTGCACATACACGCATAGTGGACATGGGATTTCTAGAAATGTGCTGTAACCACTGCCTGCTGCATAATTCCTGATTGTGGGCACGTACCCTCAAATGCTTTGCGTGACAGCAAAAACATACTTTGAAAAAAAGGTCAGCGACTATGGGCCCGATTCATTGTGCATGCTAGTCTTGATGAGCGGACGTGCCGGAGTCAGACGCTTCTGATCCATAACAGGGTTACACCCATCTTCATGAATCAAGAGTGCCTTACTGGTGGTGTGCACCTTTGTGCGCTGTGCCAGAAATCGTATTCCAGTGAGGGACTGGAGTGCGATATCTGGTGTAGGGAACGCTACAGCTCATCATGAATTAGACGAGCTGTGGCATCCCGCCGCACCCCCTGTCCTGCCACAGCTCCCCCCATTTTGTTGAAGTTTGGAGAAACTTGTGAAAACGCCAAGAATTGCTAACTTTTGCCACAATTCCGAGATGTGCCAAAATTTAGTGACTTTTCAAAACTTTTACTTCAGAGTGAAAGCTTTCATGAATCGGGCTCTATTTGTCTCTGCTTCTCCTCTCTCTGGTCCCTGACCGACAGATTTGTTTGTTAGGGAATCCCCACATGCGTCCCCTCAGCGTATCTGGAAGCCGTAAATCATGCAACTGAGGCGATGGAAACTATATCTCCGAGCAATAACAAATACTCGGAGGTCACCTGAGCAACGAATACACTCGCTCATCACTAAAAATGACCTAAATGTCCTACTGTTGCCATTTCTTGTTCAGCGCACCTGATGCTGTAAACAGCAATTCATTCATCACAAATGGTACTTCTTGAGTGGCGAGCAGCCAAGTTTCATCAATGCAAGAAATAAAGAAATTATGGGTCTCAGAAATCATGATGACCGTGTTAAAGTTAAACCATTGGTGGAATTGAATATTTAGATTTTTTTTTCTTTTCATTTTTCAGCACATCGTATGTTAAAACGAATGGTGTCATTGAAAACCACAGCTACGACTGCTTTGAGGCTATGTGCCCACGTTGCATTTTTAAGCGTTTTTTTTTTGTTGCTGAGGAAATGCTTAAAAAACGCTTACAAAACGCATCCCATTATTTTTAATGGCATTCTGCAATTGCTGTGCCCATGCTGCGTTTTTTTCCACAGCGGAAACGCATCATGGAAAAAAAAGGCAGCATGTTCATTAATTTTGCGGAATCATGGCGATTTCAGCGCTATAGCATTGTATTGGGACGCTTGAAAAAAAAAACGCAAGAAAAACGTGACAAATACGCGATAAAAATGCAAAAAAAGCGGATTTCCTGCCAAGGGAGTTTGGTTTTGATGAGGAAAATTCTGCTTAGATTCTGCAACGTGAGCACATAGCCTTATATTGATGGAATACAAATATATAGCTTTTAGAAGAAGGGTAGGCGTGAAGGATCCGCACCTCACCTGACATCAGTATTACATTAGGCCATGTGCTCACGCTGCGGATTCCATTGCGGAATTTTCCGCAGCAGTTTTGATAAATCCACAGTGCAAAACTACTGTGGTTTTTACTGCGGATTTATTGCAGTTTTTATTGTGGTTTCCGCTGCGGGTTTTCACCTGCAGTTTCCTTTTGGAGCAGGTGAAAAACCACTGCGGATTCCGCACAAAGAATTGACATGCTGCAGAATGTAAACCGCTGTGTTTCCGCGCGTTTTTTTCCACAGCATGTGCACTGCGGATTTCATTTCCCATAGCTTTACATGGTACTGTAAATGCATGGGAAACCGCTGGGGATCCGCAGCGAAATCCGCAGCGTGTGCACATACTTTTAGTGGGATCACGTGGTAAGGTTTCCTCACTTGTACCAACGTGACGTTTCACACCCCCTGGGGACACGCAAGGTCAGCTTTGCACAGTTTTACACACACCCCCTGTCCACACAGGCACGGGGAGTGAGAGGATGTGGCCAACGCTGTCACTGACGTGGCACCACACTCGCTCACAACCCTGAGAGGCCCCTTTCACAAAAACCAGTGAAACAGAGCCTTATCAGCCAGGTAGAACTGCCACCAGTTCTTCGTTTGATATACGCCTGGTCCATTAACAGGGTTATATTGGGCCAGAAACCAGCCTTGTAGCATGGAAACTTAAACTGAGAAAAAGATTTGTGGACCAAGATAATAGAGCAGCACAAGGTTAAATTAAATATTTAGTCGCCTTAAGTGCATACTAGACAATACACTATATATACAATGGTTATACATATGCAATGGTCAGATATGCAATTAAAGGTTAATAATAATCTTTATATGGTGCCAATACAGGTCCTTCTCAAAAAATTAGCATATAGTGTTAAATTTCATTATTTACCATAATGTAATGATTACAATTAAACTTTCATATATTATAGATTCATTATCCACCAACTGAAATTTGTCAGGTCTTTTATTGTTTTAATACTGATGATTTTGGCATACAACTCCTGATAACCCCAAAAACCTGTCTCAATAAATTAGCATATCAAGAAAAGGTTCTCTAAACGACCTATTACCCTAATCTTCTGAATCAACTAATTAACTCTAAACACATGCAAAAGATACCTGAGGCTTTTATAAACTCCCTGCCTGGTTCATTACTCAAAACCCCCATCATGGGTAAGACTAGCGACCTGACAGATGTCAAGAAGGCCATCATTGACACCCTCAAGCAAGAGGGTAAGACCCAGAAAGAAATTTCTCAACAAATAGGCTGTTCCCAGAGTGCTGTATCAAGGCACCTCAATGGTAAGTCTGTTGGAAGGAAACAATGTGGCAGAAAACGCTGTACGAGAAGAGGAGACCGGACCCTGAGGAAGATTGTGGAGAAGGACCGATTCCAGACCTTGGGGAACCTGAGGAAGCAGTGGACTGAGTCTGGTGTGGAAACATCCAGAGCCACCGTGCACAGGCGTGTGCAGGAAATGGGCTACAGGTGCCGCATTCCCCAGGTAAAGCCACTTTTGAACCATAAACAGCGGCAGAGGCGCCTGACCTGGGCTACAGAGAAGCAGCACTGGACTGTTGCTAAGTGGTCCCAAGTACTTTTTTCTGATGAAAGCAAATTTTGCATGTCATTCGGAAATCAAGGTGCCAGAGTCTGGAGGAAGACTGGGGAGAAGGAAATGCCAAAATGCCTGAAGTCCAGTGTCAAGTACCCACAGTCAGTGATGGTGTGGGGTGCCATGTCAGCTGCTGGTGTTGGTCCACTGTGTTTCATCAAGGGCAGGGTCAATGCAGCTAGCTATCAGGAGATTTTGGAGCACTTCATGCTTCCATCGGCTGAAATGCTTTATGGAGATGAAGATTTCATTTTTCAGCACGACCTGGCACCTGCTCACAGTGCCAAAACCACTGGTAAATGGTTTACTGACCATGGTATTACTGTGCTCAATTGGCCTGCCAACTCTCCTGACCTGAACCCCATAGAGAATCTGTGGGATATTGTGAAGAGAAAGTTGAGAGACGCAAGACCCAACACTCTGGATGAGCTTAAGGCAGCTATTGAAGCATCCTGGGCCTCCATAACATCTCAGCAGTGTCACAGGCTGATTGCCTCCATGCCACGCCGCATTGAAGCAGTCATTTCTGCCAAAGGATTCCCGACCAAGTATTGAGTGCATAACTGAACATTATTATTTGTTGGTTTTTTTGTTTGTTATTAAAAAACACTTTTATTTGATTGGATGGGTGAAATATGCTAATTTATTGAGACAGGTTTTTTGGGTTATCAGGAGTTGTATGCCAAAATCATCAGTATTAAAACAATAAAAGACCTGACAAATTTCAGTTGGTGGATAATGAATCTATAATATATGAAAGTTTAATTGTAATCATTACATTATGGTAAATAATGAAATTTAACACTATATGCTAATTTTTTGAGAAGGACCTGTATATTCCGCAGCGCTTTACAATTCAACAGTTCATATAAACAGTCATAAGTAACAATGTTAAAGATAATTAAAGCAAAATAAGACGACCCTGCTCGTAAGAGTTTACAATCTGCAGTGAGGCGGAGGGAGACAGAGTACAGGTGCTTTTTTACAATGATGGTCCGGCCATCTTGAGAGAATGGGGGGTAGAGAAAGGCTGCATGAGCTGGTCACCAGCCAGTATTTAGGGTGCTTTTGGGTGCAGTTGAGTTTGATGGAGAATTATGAAGTACAAAGTATATAAGCAGATGGATCATGTCAATGACCAGTTGATGTTCGATCATGTGAAGGCAGGGCCTCAGCCAGCATTGACTTCCTGCTGGGTCCTAGGTCCTTCACAGCATGTTACTGGACCTGATTGTATGTAACCGGTGTGTGCCTAGGGCGTATGATAAGCCCATATTCTCCTTAAAAATCCTAGCTGTCTGAACAAAGCAGACCGCATGGTTTGGATCCACAGGGGATCTTCCTGTAGGAGCTGGATTCTAGTTAGCTGGAGGGGCTGTGAATTCTGACTTTGCAGCTGATGGGATGCCCGCACTGCCCCCGACTGTTTAACACTTCAAATTACAGCATTTAGAAGGCAGGTAAATCAGTAGGCCCGATTGCTTTCATGGCGACCCGAGGTCAAATGATGACCTCTGGGTCTGCCAGCTACAGTGGCCTGTTAAGACCATACCAGCATAATGGTTTAAAAGGCGATCTGCTAGTGTTATACTGACAGGTATAATGCATTGTAGTGATGGTGCATTGCAATGCATTATACCAGTGATTAAACTAATACAACTTCAAGTCCCATAGAGGGACTAGGTAAAAAAGTGAATAAAAGTAAAAAAAAAAAAAAAAAAATTCAAATATTTAAACCTGAAAAACAAAAGAAAGAAAAAAAACAAAAAAGTTCACATTTGATATCGCTGCGTCAGGAACTACCCATCTATAAAGCTGTCATACCAGTGAACCCCTTCAGTGAACACCGTGAATAAAACAAATGGCAGAAAAGATTTTTTCATCATACCTCCATGCAAAAAGTGGAATAAAACGTGATAGAGGTGAATGCAAATAAGTGGTATCGCTGAAAACGCCATTTTGTTCCACAAAAAACAAGCCCACCACTCAGCTCTCAGCAGAAAAATAAAAAAGCTATAGCTATCAGAATAAGCCACAAAATATTAAAATTATAAATGTCATCACTGTAATTGTACTGACCCGAAGAAAAAAAAAAAAAGCTGTTTTCTCCTTCGCCTCATTGGGGGACACAGGACCATGGGTTATGCTGCTGTCACTAGGAGGCTGACACTAAGCTGAGACAAAAAAGGGTTAGCTCCTCCCCTGCAGTATACACCCTCATGCTGGCATGCAGAGACCCAGTTTAAGCTTAGTGTCCGTAGGAGGCACACTGATTTTTTCTCTCTTTTTTCATCTATTCCGGACGAAGGGGGCGACGGATTCTTCTAAGGTCCGATCTCCCCCGAACCAACAACAGGCGAGCACGGGAGTTTCACCTCACCGTATCCTCTCCTGCGACGTGGGAGCCACTGCCTGAGCTGTCCTTTTTTTGGGCGACGGTTTCTCCCCTAATGGGCCCCGATCTCCCCTTATACAGACGAGCACTGGTGTTCCTACCTCCAGTATCCTCCTCTGCAGCCAGGCCTTTTTATTGCCGGACATCTGCCCTGTCCACCAGGTTCTACCCTCGGCTGTACAGTGGCTTTATCCCAGTGGCGTCCGTGCAGACCACACTGCATCACCAATGTGACTTGTGACTCAGGTGGTGGACGGTTCCTCTCCACCCCCCATGTGGGGTAGGTGGATAGAAGGCTTCCCAACCCCTGCACCGTTCCTATATATGGCACCATGGTTCCCTCTCACCTCCATCTTCAGGGTAAGTGCCCGGTGGGGGGACTGGGGGGGGGTGTCGCCGGCGGTCAGGAGGGCTCCTCATCCCTGGGCTCCATCTGCAGGCTTTTTGGGCGGTCCCTGTCCCTTTCCGGCGCTCGCGACCGCGCGCCGGGCCGAGGCCGCAAATTTAGTCCCCGGCTTCGGCCTAGCCGCTGGTCGCCGCCGCTAAGCTCCGCCCACTCCAGCCAGTGTCTGTGGCGCCGCCCCCCGCTCCTGGCGCTTCTCACAGCCGCCGAGATTTCTCTTCCTGATCTCGGCGGCCATCTTGGTCCCTCTCCTCAGCGCCGCAGCTCCTGCCTGTCGCATCTCTGGCGCGTCAGTGGCCCACGTGCAGCCGGCTTCCTCCTCTCAGAGTGAACACCCCAGCAGTTCGTCTCTCCTGGATAGCGGGACACAGGACCGGGGTAAGGAGACATCGTTAGCTCCCCTCTGCAGCGCCCTCTCAGTCACTGGTCACCTCTATATAGACCCTGTAATTTTGTCTGCATTAGCATCATGTCGCAGTCAAGGTCTAAAAAATCTTCTAAGGTGCATACAACCTTCTTTTCTGCGTGTACCACCTGCCAGGCCCCTCTTCCCAGGCCTCAAAGCTCTCCCCTCTGCTCTGCCTGCGATGCCCCGTGTGCCCAGGAGCCCTCCACCGCCGCCGACCCTGGAGTACCTAGCCCCCCCCCCGTGGGTCGCCTCGCTTTCTCAGTCCGTGGATTTCTTAGCTAACGCCATCAAGTCCATTCAAAATCCTCCCGGGGAACGGGGCAATCCGCTACAGGTGCTAAGGGATCCCTCCATAGCAGGGGAATCGTCGGCCAGCAGGGGCCGCTCGCCTCTTAAAGAGGCACGGTCGTCCAGAAAACGGACCCGTACTACCTCTCCGGAGCGTTCTCCTCGTCACTCAGACTCTGGCAGCTCCACCTCTCGCTCACCCTCTTTGGGGGCTCGAAGCGTTCAGGACTCTGAACATGAGTCTGAAATTTCTTTGGATCCGGAGGCTCCGGAGTTCAGAGCCACGGTTGACTCCCTCATCGTAGCAGTCAATCACGCACTAAAGGTGGATGACGATTCTAATTCCGCTCCGGAACATGCGGTCTCCTTTTCCAGAACCAAGCGTTCTCACAAAGCTTTTGCCTCTCATCCAGCCTTCCTGGACATAGTCAGGCGTCACAGGGAACACCCAGACAAGCGCTTCACGGGTAAGAAGGTCTTGGTTTCCAAGTATCCCTTCTCAGCTGATCTCGTGAAAGACTGGACGGATCCCCCCACGGTAGATCCGCCGGTCTCGCGCCTGGCTTCTAAGACTCTTCTCTCAGTCCCGGAGGGCGCTTCAATTAAGAGTCCCACCGAACGCCAGATAGACTCTCTAGCTCGCTCGGTGTACGAAGCCTCTGGCTCGTCCCTGTCTCCCTCCTTCGCCGCGGCCTGGGTGTCCAAGGCTATGGTTTCCTGGGCGGATGCCCTAGCGAAATCCATTAATGAGCAGGACCTCCCCTCGGAGATGGCGGACCTGGCTAAGCAGCTAGCCATGGCCAGCGATTATGTTATGTTCGCATCTCTCGACGCGGCAAATTGCGCTGCTTCGGCGGCTTCCAACGCCATCGCTATTAGAAGGGCCCTTTGGCTCAGAGATTGGCGCGCAGACTCTTCCTCTAAAAAATCCCTGATTTCTCTCCCTTTTCAAAGCGGGCGTCTTTTCGGCGAAAAGCTTGACCAGCTTATTTCCGACGCCACAGGGGGAAAGAGCAAGTTTCTTCCCCAACAGAGGCCCAAGGCGGCTTTCCAGCGCCAGCCTTACTTTCGTTTTCGGCCTTTTCGTACCAACTCTGCCTGGTCCAATCCCTCTGGCCTTCCCAGATCGGACCGCTCCGCCCGCGCAGACAGAGACGTTCGTCCATCCTTCAGACCTAATCCCTCCTGGCGCGGGAAACCGAGGCAGCCCCGAACCAGAGGTTCCAGACCTCCCAGATTCCCTTCTCAATGACTCGGGAACAGCGCCAGTCGATCCCAGAAGAGTAGGCGGTCGTCTACTCCTTTTTCAACAAGCCTGGCTCTCCGTCGTTCACGACGAATGGGTCAGAGATCTGGTATCGTCTGGCTACAAGATAGAGTTCTCCTCTCCCCCTCCCACTCGGTTCTTCCCCTCTCGTCTTCCCAGTTCGGGAGCTCAGTCTCGCGCCCTTCTTTGCGCCATCCACTCCCTCCGCCAGAGCGGGGTCATCGTGCCGGTCCCGGAACACGAGAGGTTCAGAGGCTTCTACTCAAACCTCTTCGTCGTGCCAAAGAAGGACGGGACCGTTCGTCCCATTTTGGATCTGAAGCTTCTGAACAGGTGCGTGAGAGTCCGGCACTTCAGGATGGAATCGCTCAGATCAGTCATCTCCTCCATGGAAAGAGGGGAATTTTTGGCCTCGATAGACATCAAGGATGCCTATCTTCACATCCCGATCTTCCCGCCTCATCAGAGGTTCCTTCGCTTTGCCATTCGAGAGGACCATTTTCAGTTCACAGCCTTGCCCTTCGGTCTCGCCACGGCGCCCAGGGTGTTCACCAAGGTCATGGCGGCTGTCATGGCCATTCTTCACTCTCGAGGAGTCGTCGTATTACCTTACTTAGACGATCTCCTCATAAAGGGCCCGTCGTTTCAGGCCTGCGAGTCAAGCGTCCACATTACCCTGGATTCGCTTTCTCGCCTGGGCTGGCTGATCAACTTAGACAAGTCATCTCCCGTTACTTCCCGTCGGATCTCCTTTCTGGGAATGATCCTGGACACTTCAAGGGGGCTGGTTTTGCTTCCTCGGTCCAAGGTCCAAGCGCTCCAGCAGGGAGTCCGTACACTCTGCCATCCTCGCCCGCGAACCATTCGGTTCGCCATGAAGATCCTGGGAAAGATGGTTGCGGCAATCGAAGCTGTTCCCTTCGCTCAACTCCATCTCCGCCCCTTACAACAGGCTCTGCTGGACAACTGGGACAGGAGTCTCTTTTCTCTCGACCTCCCTTGTCCCCTGTCTCCTCGGGTCAGACATTCTCTCATTTGGTGGACCCTGGGACCATCTCTTCTCCAGGGGAAGTCCTTCCTCCCGTTCCGCTGGTTAGTGGTAACCACCGACGCCAGTCTTCTTGGCTGGGGGACGGTGTTTCTTCACCACTCGGCCCAGGGTCGTTGGACTGCTCGGGAATCCAGCCTCCCCATCAACATTCTGGAGATTCGTGCTATCAGACTTGCTCTGATTCACTTCCACGCTCTGCTTGCGGGTCACCCAATAAGAGTCCAATCGGACAACGTCACGGCGGTGGCTTACATCAACCACCAGGGGGGTACCCGCAGCAGGGCGGCGATGAGGGAAGTCTCTCTCATCCTTCGTTGGGCCGAGACCAACCACTCCATCATCTCGGCGGTGCACATTCCGGGAGTCGAGAACTGGGCAGCGGACTTCCTGAGCCGCCAGGGCCTTGCCTCGGGGGAATGGGAACTTCACCCAGAAGTTTTTCACCAGATCTGTCTTCGCTGGGGGACCCCGGACGTGGATCTGATGGCATCCAGATGGAACGCCAAGGTCCACAACTTCATCGCTCGATCTCGGGATCCCCAGGCCATTGGAGTGGACGCGCTAATTTCTCCGTGGCATCATTTTCAACTCCCATACGTGTTTCCTCCTCTTCCCTTACTGCCGAAGGTCATCCGAAAGATCAGGACGGAGGGAAGACCGGTCATTCTGGTCGCCCCAGACTGGCCTCGTCGCGCTTGGTACGCGGAGCTCGTTCAGCTCGTAGCCGACGTCCCCTTGCGGTTGCCAGACCGCCCAGACCTACTTCGCCAAGGACCGATCTACCATCAGAGCTCAGGGGCCCTACGTTTGACGGCGTGGCTGTTGAAACCTGGATTCTAGCTCGTGCTGGTTTCTCTCAGCAGGTCATTCCTACCATGCTAAGTGCTCGCAAGGCGTCCTCTGCCTCTATCTACCACCGCGTCTGGAAGACCTTCTTTTCTTGGTGCAGGCTCCGAGGGCTCCCTCCGCTCAGCTTCTCCATCCCTTGTATCCTGAATTTCCTTCAGTCCGGTCTGGATTCCGGTTTGGCCCTGAGCTCTCTTAAAGGTCAGATCTCAGCCTTATCCGTGCTGTTCCAGCGTAGGATCGCCACCAACCTTCAGGTCAAGACTTTCATTCAGGGAGTCTCCCATGTTGTTCCTCCTTACAGGATGCCTTTGGAGACCTGGGATCTCAATTTGGTCCTGGGGGCTCTCCAGGAACCGCCGTTCGAACCCCTTCAAGACGTTCCGCTCTCTGTTCTCTCTTGGAAGGTTGCCTTCCTGGTAGCGGTGACGTCCATCAGAAGGGTTTCAGAGCTCGCCGCTCTATCCTGTCGGGCACCTTTCCTTGCCTTTCATCAGGACAAGGTAGTCCTACGTCCTTCTCCCGCGTTTCTTCCAAAGGTGGTCTCATCTTTCCACCTTAACGAGGACATCATCCTTCCCTCCTTTTGTCCGCAGCCTAAACATAGGGTCGAGAAGGCTCTCCATACTCTGGACGTGGTACGGGCTCTCAGGAGGTACATTTCCAGAACGGCACACTTCAGAAAATCGGACGCCCTTTTCGTGCTCCCGGAGGGTCACAGAAAGGGTTTGGCGGCGTCTAAATCCACGATAGCTAGATGGATCCGATCTGCTATCCAGGAATCCTATCGGGTCAGGGGCAGTCCTATCCCGGCGGGGATTAGAGCTCACTCCACTCGGTCGATGGGTGCTTCCTGGGCCATCCGGCACCAGGCATCAGCGGAGCAGGTTTGCAAGGCCGCAACGTGGTCCAGCCTGCATACCTTCACAAAGCATTACAATGTGCATATCCAATCCTCTGCGGACGCGGCCCTTGGCAGGCGTATCCTGCAGGCGGCCGTTGCGCATTGGTAGTCAGATGGTACATGAAGTTACGTGGTTGTATTGTTTCCCTCCCAGGGACTGCTTTGGGACGTCCCATGGTCCTGTGTCCCCCAATGAGGCGAAGGAGAAATAGGGATTTTTGTGTGTACTCACCGTAAAATCCTTTTCTCCGAGCCACTCATTGGGGGACACAGCACCCACCCTGGTAGCCTTACGGCTAGTTATCTTTTTTAGTCTTTGACTGTTGTTTGACATGTTATGTTCCAATGTTTTTTGATATATTGTTCTCATTATCCTACTGCTTTTGCACTTAACTGGGTCTCTGCATGCCAGCATGAGGGTGTATACTGCAGGGGAGGAGCTAACCCTTTTTTGTCTCAGCTTAGTGTCAGCCTCCTAGTGACAGCAGCATAACCCATGGTCCTGTGTCCCCCAATGAGTGGCTCGGAGAAAAGGATTTTACGGTGAGTACACACAAAAATCCCTATTTATCACTTTTACCACACGGAAGAACAGCATTAAAAAGAAAAAATATCCTGAATTGCTGATTTTTGTCTATTCTGCCTCCAAAAAATCGGAATAGAAAGCGATCAAAAAATATATTCAGGAAAATGGCACCAAAGGAAAAATCAAGTCTTCCCGCAAAAAAAAAGCGCTCACATTACAGAAAAATAGAAAAATTATAGCTCTTAAACTATGGCATGCAAAACCTTTTTTTTTCTTTTTTTAACTTTTTAAATAAAAAAAATGAAACTTGTGATCGCAATCAAACATAAAAACAAAACAATATTATTCTGATATCTCTGTAACTGCGTTGACCCGCAGAATAAAGTCGCCATATCACTTATACCACACGAGGAGCGGCATAAAAAATAAATAGAATAAATTCTTTAACCCCTGTTGATTTTTTTTTATTTCTTTTTTCCCTTTCCGCTTCCCAAACATCGTAGTAAGGCTCGGCCCACATTTATCCTGCATTTTGCGCAGAGCTCTTACATCAGGGTTTCTGTGTAAGTCTCTGAAATACGTGATTCAGACGGAACCCCAGCAGAAGATTCCCTATATTGAGGCCAATGGAGGCACTGTGGACGCTGTCTGACCTGTGATCTGGTGGTGTCCCATCTTTTTAAGCATGAACAAAAGTGCAGACGGCCACAGTTTTGTGCACTTCTGAAAAGGACACCGCTCAACAGAGGCCAGATGAAGTACAACGTAACACTGCTGCCTCATTATAGTGAATAGACCCTTGTGGGTTTCATTTGATCCACATAATTTGGAGATTTAGATGGAAACCCCAATGTAAGTGCTCAGCTTAGAGCACAGGATAAGGCTATGTGCACACGTTCAGGATTTCTTGCAGAAAATTCCTGAGAATTCCGGACATTTTCTGCAAGAAATCCGCAAGAAAACCGCATGCGTTTTTGCCGCGGTTTTGACGCGTTTTTGCCGCGTTTTTTTCCGGACACTTCCCAATGCATTTTGGAGTGGGAAATCCGCAAAAAAAACGGAAAATTAATGAGCATGCTGAGTTTTTTGCCGCAATGCGTTTTTTTTTTGCGGAAAAAAACGCATCATGTGCACAAAACATGCGGAATTCATTCTAAATGATGGGATGCTTATTGTATGCGGTTTTTTTGCGGTTTTATAGCGTTTTTATCGGGAAAAACCGTGAAAAAACTTCAACGTGTGAACACAGTCTAAATGTGATCCAAACTGTTATGTAAAACATGTTCCTAAGGAAAGATTCGACTCATTCCACAAAAAAAACAAATCCCCACTCGGGTCCGTCATCTCTCAATGGAAATATAGGGGACTTCCATGTTTCAAGGGCTCTGTAAAAGTGTTATGAATCCTCGCACAGAAAAATAAATCCATCCCATTCTCCCAAATCCCACTGCCCCCCTACCTTCTGAACCCCACAGTGTGCTTAAAGGGAACCTGTCACCTTGTTTTTTGAGATTGAGCTATAAATACTGTTAAATAGGGCCTGCGCTGTGTGTTCCTATAGTGTATGTAGTGTACCCCGATTCCCCACCTATGCTGAGAAATAACTTACCAAAGTCGCCGTTTTCGCCTGTCAATCAGGCTGGTCAGGTCGGGAGGGCGTGGTGACATCGCTGGTTCTTCCTCAGCTTTACGTTGGTGGCGTAGTGGTGAACAAGCAGCGCGCGATCTGCGCTGTCATCCCTTTCGTCGGTGGGGGCGGCCATCTTCCTGGGGCCGCGCGTGCGCAGATCGAGTGCTCTGCTGCACGGGGCTTCAGGAAAATGGCCGCGGGATGCCGCGCGTGCGCATTAGAGATCGCGGCGGCCATTTTCCCAAAGCCGAGATGCAAACTCGGCTTTGGGAAAATGGCCGCCGCAATCTCTAATGCGCACGCGCGGCATCCCGCGGCCATTTTCCTGAAGCCCCGTGCAGCAGAGCACTCGATCTGCGCACGCGCGGCCCCAGGAAGATGGCCGCCCCCACCGACGAAAGGGATGACAGCGCAGATCGCGCGCTGCTTGTTCACCACTACGCCACTACGCCACCAACGTAAAGCTGAGGAAGAACCAGCGATGTCACCACGCCCTCCCGACCTGACCAGCCTGATTGACAGGCGAAAACGGCGACTTTGGTAAGTTATTTCTCAGCATAGGTGGGGAATCGGGGTACACTACATACACTATAGGAACACACAGCGTAGGCCCTATTTAACAGTATTTATAGCTCAATCTCAAAAACGGGGTGACAGGTTCCCTTTAAGGTCTCTTTCACATGTCCTTATAATTCTGGTACTGGAAAAAACAATACCGGAGATGTCAGTGTTCATGTGTTTCATACTTTAGACAACCATGTGCTGCATCAGTATCACAAGTATCAACACCTGAGAAAAGCCGGCACATTTCTCACTGTTCTTAGACGCTGGGAGCTGAAGACATCTCACACCTTTGTCCCCAGCTCTGCCTGTGATTAGCGCAAGCAGGGGACAATGTTGAGAGTTGTATTCAAGTGTAAAATTAAGAATTAAATAAAAAAAACAACAATGTCCCTCACCTGTATGAAGCTGAAAGAATCCATAGGAGGCAACCACTCACGCTGAAGAGCAGGGGAAAATGACTTGCTGCTTTGACCCCAATGAGTGCTGCGCTTATGAGCAGTTCAGGGGCCCAGCTGGGAACGCATCCTCAGTAACCTGAGGTAACATTGATGATGTCACTGATACTCTGCTTGCAACTCATTCTCCAGTAGTTTTCAGCCTGGTCAATCGCATCTTGGCACCGTCAAGGTTGAAAACTATTTATCGCAGATATGGATCACTGTGTGGGATAGAAAGCTGGACAGGTGAGGGATATATATATTTTTTTTACAGGAGTCGAGGGCTTCGATGGAATGTGCGTTAGGTGAGTGTATAACTGTGTTTATTATTTTTAAATAAAAAAGTACTTTTTTTATTACAAATAAAGGATTTTATTCTTGCTGTGTTTATTTACAATACAACTATATGATTCTTAGTGGATAGGTGTCTTATAGAAGCCTCTCCATTACTAACCCGTGGGCTTGATGTCACCGGACAATACAAAGGTGACATTAACCCCACAAATATTACCCCACGTGCTACAGGGCAAGTGGGAAGAGCTAAGCGCCAGAATTGGTACATCTAATAGATGCGCCTTTTCAGGGGCGGCTGATATTTTTAGGATTTGGAGGGCCAATAGCCATGTAGCCTCTTGCCAGCTTGAGAATACCATCCCAAACTGTCTGCTTTAGCTTGATTGTCGAAAATGGGAGGACCCCTCCTTGTTCTTTAAATTATTTAAATAACGCGTAAGGGTCCCTCTATTCTTGCTTAATGCTTCAGGGCACCGCTGATTCCCAGGCTCTGGTACGTGTTACACGGATGTAATCCGTGTGTCATCAGTGTGCACGTGTGGAGCGTTTTGCAGCTCTTGCTGCAGCTAAAAAATGGCATGTCAGCGTGTTTTTTCCTATGGACACACCGTCCATGGAAACACACTGACGTGTACAGACCCATTCACTTTGAATGTTTTTGCAGGAAAATGTATTTTTTTCATTTTCACAGCTCAATGTTATAAAATTCTGTGAAGTACCTGTGAATTCAAGGTACCTACTCACCTCACCTCTAGATAAGTTCCTCTACGGGGTGTAGTTATCAAAATGGGATCACTTGTGGGGGCTTTGCAAACGCGACATTGTGTCTATTGCTTCCACCCAATTTTGCACTCCAAAAGTCACATACCACATAAAGTAACGCTGGTCAGAATTGTATATTTGGCCTGGTCAGGATGGTGAAAACTGTTTGGGGGCTGAAGGGGTTAAAGGGTAAACAGATGGAAATAAAATATATATTTTTTTTCTTTCCAGGTAAAACATCAAACTGGACACAACTTCCCAATCCAGTGTTCAAGAAAGTAGTCATTATTCTCATAGATGCGTTGAGACAGGACTTCGTATTTGGTGTCAAAGGCAAAGAACACATGCCTTATACAAGACAACTTATAGAAAAGGGGTCAAGCCTCAGCTTTATCGCAAAGGCCGCAGCTCCCACTGTGACAATGCCTCGTATTAAGGTTCGTTCACATTTGTTTGTGCTTGTTAATGTATTGGGGTCTTCTGTTCAGGACTATCAGCTATTAGTGCGGACAGAGAGAAGCTTTGAAGAGTGTCTCTCTCTCTCTCTCTGGAGGACCCATTATATCCATGAAGTGCCTGTTTCCCACTATAGCTGCACTGCTTTCCATTGTGCCAGACAGTACCAACTGAATGGTGCATTATTGACTGTTCAATGCAATGTTTGACTGTGCTGAATACTATGACGTATGCGAACTGTTGTATTACTATTAGTGATGAGCGAATATACTCGTTGCTCAAGATTTCTCAAGCATAAGTACATGTGGGGGTTGCCTGGTTGCTAGGGAATCCCCACATTTACTTATGCTGGCTAACAGATGTAAATCATTCAGCTGCGGCAAGAAAAACTAAATCTTCGAGCACTAAAAAATACTCGGAGGACCCCCGAGCATGCTCCAGAAATCTTGAGTAACAAGAATATTCGCTCATCACAAGTGATGAGCGATACCTTCCGATATCGGGAAATATCGGTATCGGATTGGATTTGCCGATATCCAAAAAATATCGGATATCGTCGATACCAATACCGGAAACCAATGCAAGTCTATGGGACACAAATATCGGAATGAAAATAAGCCCTTTCTTTACCTGCACATCTAGTTCCGGAGCGGGGAAGAGTGTGGGCGGTCTTTGCAGGCCTGGCGGGGGTCTGTACGGGCCTCTTGGGGGTCTGTGTGGCCTGCCGGGGGTCTGTGCGGCCTGCCGGGGGTCTGTGCGGGCCTGCCAGGGGTCTGTACGCGCCTGCCGGGGGTCTGTGCGGGCCTCTCGGGGGTCTGTGCGGGCCTCTCGGGGGTCTGTGCGGGCCTCTCGGGGGTCTGTGCGGGCCTACCGGGGGTCTGTGCAGGCTGCCGGGGGTCTGTACTGGCTGCCGGAGGTCTGTGTGCAGGCATCGTCCGATGGGACTACAAGTCCCATCGGGTGATGCCTGCTACAATGACAGTGATTGACACATTAGCCAATGATGGGACAGTAGTAGTAGTAGAATGTAAAAGAAAAAGAAAAAATACTACATACATACATACATACATACATACATACATACATACATACATACATACATACTACATACAATACAGACATACAGTACATATAACATAGATTACATACTCACCATCACTTGTCACTTTGTTCCCCGAAGCCAGTGTCATCTGTAAAAAATATGAAAATAACAAACACTATACTCCCTGATCCGCAGAAATCCACGAGTGTCCCACGACGATCTCCCGTGGAGAATGGCAGCATCAGCTTATGCGACCGCTCTCTAGTGGCTCCAGGAATCCAATGACGAGAGGAAGGTATCCTTCCGCACTGTATTCCTCCGCCGCTGTAAAAAAAAAAAAATAGTTCCTAGTCTCACTTTTGGCATTGCTGAGTGAGAAATTTCCCATGCAGCAATTGCCATAAAGTGAGACTTTGAAATCAGGTAACCTCAGTGATGCACTGCAGGAGCCTTTTTTCCGTTCCAATGGGTGGCGTTTCGTCTTCATTTCTCCACCCCATCCGACCCTGTTGTCCGCAATATGTTCGAGAATTGGAGTACTTGTCCTCCATAGTTCGCACATGCGCAATGCAATCTGCAAGACTGCATAGCGCACGCGCGAACTATGGAAAACAAGTACTCTAATTCTCGAACATATTGCGGACAACAGGGACGGATGGGGTGGAGAAATGAAGACGAAACGCCACCTATCGGACCGGAAAAAAGGCATCTACATATCCTGCCAATTTGAGGTGACAGATTCCCTTTAACCGTCACAGGCTCTGCAGGTACATGGCCTCACCTTGTGCTCTTCAGGAATCCTGTCCACTCTCAGGACCTTCCAGCACAGACCATGTGACCATACCACAGTCTCATTATCTCGCATGAGACACACCCCTTGCTGGGATGTAGGTGGTTGGCCAGAACCGCCCAGCTCTCCAGCCAACCCTTTAAGCCCAGCCCTTACAAGCTAAACAGAGCTCTTGGAACTACATGTCCCAGAGCAACATTTCAGGCTTACAATGCAGAGGACCTCCTCCGTGACACATACCGGCCATTCACAACAGCGCCAGTCACATAGGTTAGAATTTTTCGAAAAGAAAAGCGATTCAGGAAACTCTATTTTTATCCCTGTAATCCCTGCATTTTTAGTGTTTCTTTTTGTTTGGCTGTTCTTATTGCACTTATTTTATGTTTTTCATTGAAAGTTTTCATTGTTTCCAAGACTTTTTTGTATGTACATTGAACAATAAAGAAACAGCTAGCAGTTTTTGAAGCAGAGACACTGGCAAAAAACCAGCTAACTAATAACACCTGGACGTAATTTTAGCCTTCCCATTCACTTCTATCATGAAGTAGAGAGCATCTCCAGAGCAGAAACCTGAAACGTTGTGTGGGCCATCATACTATTTGAAGGGCCAGGTAGGGACCATTTTACTATTCGGAGTGCTATGTGGGGGCAATTATATTGTTGGGGAACTATTTGGAAGACCATCGTACAGTGTGGAGGGACCATTATATTGTTTGGAGGTACACTTGTATAGAGCGAGACCACTTTCAATAGTTCTGACTGCAAACTTGTAGAAATTTAGACAGAAAGTGCCGCTTTAATATATTTATGTACTAAAAATGGATCTTCTAGCCTGGGGAAAAAAGGCACCTTAACGAGTGTGGTTTTTTTATTTATTATTATAGACCGTGATGGAATAAATTCAGTCTTGCCAAGACTACTCGTGTAAAAATGCCATAGTAGGGAAATTTGAAGCCGACAGTAGCTACTAAAATCCCCTATTTCCGAGATGTGTAAGACAACACCTGTAATGTCCTCTTAAATGTCTACTATAGTCCTAAGCATCACTTCTTCAGTCCCTTGCTTGTTTACCTTTCTGTCCGATCTATGACCTGTTTCCTATTCTATGTCTCCAGGCATTGATGACAGGCAGTATACCCGGTTTTATTGACATTGTAATGAATCTCAACTCTGCTGAACTACTGGAAGACAACTTGTTATGGCAGGCAAAGCAAGCTGGAAGAAGCATAGTGTTTTATGGTGACGACACGTGGATAAAACTTTTTCCAAAGCATTTTGTGGAGTTTGATGGGACAACATCATTTTTTGTTTCTGACTTCACAGAGGTATGCTAAAGAGCACCTTTCATCTCTACTTACCTGACCATTTTGGTATAAATGTATTTCCTATATAACATAACAATTCTGGGGCTTGTTTTCCTAGAATTCTTTGTTGTGCTGTTCCTCTGTTATCTCGGACTAGTCATCCAAGATAAATGGTTCCAGAATGGCTTTTCAAAGTATGTTGGACGTAAAACGCCACAGCATTTCAGAATAAAACATACCTGACTGCAATAACTCAGCCAGTGTCTGAATCATGCCATCCTCTTGAATGGCTTGTTGATCTGCTAAACCTAACGATGTTCATGTATGTGGTTTGTGGTTTTTTTCACATGCCTATCTCAACTTTAATTAGTGCTGTATTTGTATATTGCTTCTATACATCAATATTTTTCAGGTTGATGATAATGTCACCAGGCATTTAGATGATGTTTTAAAGAGGAATGATTGGGAAATGCTGATTCTTCACTATCTGGGATTAGATCACATTGGGCATTTAACTGGACCACATAGCCATTTGATTGGCCCAAAGCTTTATGAAATGGATCTTGTCTTGAAAAAGATTCACTCGTCATTGCTTTCAAAGGTAGGAAGCTTCCATTACTCTTTTACAGTACATTGTTTTTATAATTTAAATTATTTTAAAGATTTCAAAATATTAATTTGGGGTATTTCTCAAACATCCTAAAGTGTAAAATAAATGTGTTAATTATAACAAGTTCATACTTGTTTTGCCTGTACACTAATATTCCAAGAAATTACATAAAAATAATTCTTAGTTTTTATTGGGAGAGTAGAAATGGCCTACACTCTACTGTTTTTATGATAGCGATATTGAGGCTCTGTGAATACGATGCGTTTTCGTGGCTTTTTTCCATGCTGAAATGGTCCAAAAACGCAATCAATGGCATCCTTATTCAAGGTAATTCAATGACAATCCTGAAGTGTTGTGCACATGATCAGTAAATTTGCATCCGTATTTGCAGTGTTTTTTTTTTTTTTTTTTTCTTTTTGCGTTTCTGCATTCATTGACTTCAATTGACTCAGTCAAATTCGCAGCAAAAACTCAGGTATGAAAATGTTTGCTGATTTGCTGTGGATTTGCTGAGTTTTTGTTTTGCATTTTACCGTCTTACTATGGTATTTTCCACACTGTCATCTGTGTGACAGTGTTGGAAACGCTGGCGCATAAGTTCTTATCGGTGGGAATGCTACCGCCGGTAAGACCGTCGGTTAGAGCGCTGCAGGATCATGCGTGCTCACAGTTTAAAAAAAAAAAAAGTAAAATTATACATATTCAAATAAAAGTAAAAAAAAACCCATTATACCCACCTTAACACCCAATCCCTGATGTCCTTGTCTCCTAGAAATAATGTAAAATAATAAACCAACATATCCTAACCTGTTAGCTGTAGTCTAGGTAATCCAGTGTGTCCCATGGCGATTTCACGTGTAGAACAGTCACATCGGGAGATGTGACTGCTCTACCCAGCTGCTGGCTATACACTGACAGGAGGTAATCGCCTTCGCAGTGTATCACTGAGCTGCCGTGAGAGTCCACCGGAGCTCCACAACTTCGGCATTCTCACTTAAGGCACCGCTGCATGAGAACTTTCCCACACAGTGCTGTTGCCATAAGGGAGCTCATCGGAGCTGATCAGCTGATGAACTCCGGTGAAATCTGTCACGGCAGCTCAGTGATACACTGACAGGAGGTAATCGCTCCCGCAGTGTATCGCCGGCTGCCTTTGAGAGCAGTCACATTAGTGACTGCTCTCAAAGTGATTAGGATCGTTGTGGGAGATTATGGATTACATTCTCTCTGGACAGGTGAAGAATATTGTGGTTTATTTTATTTTTGTTGCAGGAGATGGCGTCGGTGGGTAAGGCATTTGGTGAGTGGTTTAATTAAGATTATTAAAGGAGTCTGTGTCATTATTTCAAATAAAGAACTTTGTCTATGTTTTTATACAATGTCACTATGGGGTTACTAATGGATGGATGTCTTATAGACTCCTCTTCATTACTAACCTGTGGGCTTGGTGTCACCTGGCAATACAAAGGTGACATCAACCCTGCAAATATGAACCCCACTGACACCAATATCCATGGTCCCTTCCTAGGCTATTAATATCAGCCTGCAATTGTTTGCCTAGCATTTGCTGGTTAGATTTTATAGGGGGACCCTATGTCAATTTTTTCTGAGGTTCCCCTGTAAACTAGTCAGTAAAGTCTAAGCAAACCACTGCGTGCTGATATTAATAGCCTGGAACTTTTATGGCTATTAGCTCCTTCCTAGAATGTTAACAACAGCCCTCAGCTGTCAGCTTTCTCTCTGCTGGTTATTAAAATTACACGGGAACCCACACAATTTTTTTTTTTCCTCTAAAATTAACAGTTGCTGTCTGGTTACAGCCTATGTACGTTCGTTCTGCTAACGCTCCTACATAGGCTGGTGACAATGTGTGTGTTTATGTTTACTTATCGGCTTAGTAATTAGGGTGTCGGGATGATGACCTCCTGATCCCCAGGCACTAGCAAGATCATTAGACCATGCAGAGTGCATGATCTAACTAACTTGCGTCTGCAGGGCTGACAGGCTTCACGGTATACAATGTTCCTGCATTGGTATACCTTATAACTGCGATCAGAATGCAGAAAGTCCCATAGTGGGAAAAAGTTTAAAAAAAATCATCATTATAAAAATCAAAAAATAATTAAAAAAAATATAAAATATTTATATTGCACTCAAAAATATATATTTTTATGAAAAAGCAAAACCAAAAAGTATCGCCATGTCCGGAATGACCTGACCTCTAAAACTTTCCCTCCAGCTAACCCCTTCAGTGAACACCAGAAAAAAAAAGGCAAGAAAATTATGCTTTATCATCATACCGCCAAACAAAAAGTGGAATAAAAGTGATAAGAGACGAATGTAAATCAAAATGGTATAGCTAAAATCTACATTTTGTCTCTCAACAAACCAGCCTCCATACAGCTCAATCAGCGGGCAAATGTATAAGTTATAGCTCTCAGAATAAAATGATGCAAAAATAATTGTTTTCTATAAAATAGTTTTTATTCTGTAAAAATCACCAAAACATAAAACAATATGCGGTAAATGTGGTATCGCTGTATTCGTAATGACCCAAAGAATAAAGCTGCCTTATCAATTTTACCACACGGTGAACGGCATAAAAAATAACCCCACCAAAATTTCCTGAATTACTGCTGTTTAATTCTGCCTCCCAAAAATTGGAATAGAAAGCGATCAAAAAATGTCATGTGCCCCAAAAATGGTACCAATAAAAACGTCAACTCGTCCCACAAAAAACATGACTCTATCGGTAGAAATATGGAAAAGCTCTGAAAATATGGCGATGCAAAGCGTCTTTTAGTGTGTGACAGCAGGCAAACATAAAAACCTGATAGAACTCTGCTTACTCTATAATTGCACCTACCCGAAGAATTAAGTGATCTTATCACTTATTCCACATCGGGAACGACATAAAAAATAAGTAAAGCCCCCGTCACACATAGCGAGATCGCTAGCGAGATCGCTGCTGAGTCACAAGTTTTGTGACGCAACAGCGACCTCAGTAGCGATCTCGCTATGTGTGACACGTAGCAGCGACCAGGCCCCTGCTGTGAGATCGCTGGTCGTGTCGGAATGGCCTGGACCTTTTTTTGATCGTTGAGGTCCCGCTGGGTAGCACACATCGCTGTGTTTGACACCTTACCAACGACCTCGTTGACAGGACGTCCCATTGAATCGTCATGAAATAGCATCGTTGTACAGGTCGCTACAGGTCGCCGCATCGCTGCTGCGTCGTTGGGGAGATCTCACTGTTTGACATCTCACCAGCGACCACATAGTGACGCAGCAACGATCCCTGACAGGTCGTATCGTTGTCTGGATCGCTTTAGCGTCGCTATGTGTGACGGGGCCTTAAAACCAATTCTTCACCTGCTGTTCATTCTGCCTCCCAAGGATCGCAGTTTATCCAGTGCTCACATTTATCCAGTGCTCTACGCTGAGCGCTTGTTCTGCGGTTTCTGCATAAATTTCTGATAGGTGATTCAGACAGAACCCCCTGCAGAAGATTCCCTATAATGAGGCAGAAGAATGAACTGTGCTCACTCTCTGATCCGGCGGTGTCCGTTTTTTATGTGTGCATAAAAGCGCAGTTCGCCACAGTATTGTGCACTTCAGCTGTTTCGAGAGTAACTCTGCTGCCTCATTATAGTAAATGGATCCCTCAGAAGTTTCACCTGAATCGCGTTATGTAAAATCTTACCAATAAAAGCTTCAGCTCAATACACAAAAAAAGCAAGTCCCCACTCAGGTCTGTCACCTGTCATTGGAAATATATGGGGCTTCCACGTTACTGGTAGCACCAAGACTTTGGAAAAGTGCTATGGCTTCTTGCATCCCCAAAGAAATCTAGTGAATTCTGCAAATCCAAATGCCCCCCTCCCTTCTGCGCCTCAGTGTGCCTAAACGACATTTAGCGTCCACATGTTTGTCATTTCTGTAGTGATGAGAGCCCTCCTAATTTACGAGTGCATGTCTCCAGAAGCACAAGCTGGGCACTACAACATACGGGGCAGTTTGCAATTTAATCAGTAACATCCACTACTGCTTGTTTCTGGAAAGTGCCCATTGTCACTACACCTGTTGATAAATTCCTAAAGGGGTATAATTCCTAAAATGGAGTCTCTTGAGGGGGGATTCTGCTCTTCTAGCAATTGGGGACCATGTATATGGTGTACGCAAACTATTGTACGAAAATCTGCACTCCAGGAGGCAAGCAGCACTCTGTCCCTCCCGAGTCTCGCCGTATGTCTGTGACATACTGTACAGCCACATATGGGGTATTTCTACATTCAGCAGAAATTGTGGGACAAATTTTGGTGCCATTTTATCCCACTCCTATTTGTGAAAATGTAAAATCTGGGGCTAAAGCAAAATTTTTGTGGTTAAAATGTAATTTTCTGGTTTTTTTCACTGCCCTATGGTATAAAATTCTGTGACCAACCTGTAGTGTCAATATGATAACTGCACCAGTAGATTAATTCACTAAGGAGGTGTATTTTTTTAAAATGGGGTCATTTAGGGGGGTTCTGCTGTTCTGGCGCCTCAGGGGCTCTCCCAGTGGGTCATGGCACCCACAAACCATAACAGTAAAATCTGCACTATAATATGGCGTGCTTTTCCTTCTGAACTTTGCTCTGTGCCTGAAATATTTTTCCTGTTTACATGTAGGATATTGGTGTACTCGGGAGAAATTTTTACAACAAACTGAGCTCTGTTTTTTCCTATTAGCCCTTAGAAAAGTAAATGCTTTGGGCTAAAACAACATTTTAGTGGTAAAAATGTAATTATTAGAGATAGGCGAACCCGAACAGTAAAGTTTGGAGTCCATACTGAATACCTACTGTTTGTGGTTTGTGCATGAACCCTGAACATGGAGTTCTCCAGGAAGATCTGTGTTACTGTTCGCGTTCCGCACCCCTAACATCGGGTGTTTCTCGTGCTGTCATATGCTGCTTCTGATCGGCGGTAAAATCAAGCTAATAACAGCGAGAGCAGGCGGGGGCTGAAGGGAGTATTCATCAACCAGCGCCTGAGTTCTAAATAAATAATTAAGAAAAACAAAGCTGGGTGGGTTCCCATTTAGTTTTGATAACCAGCCAGGCAAAACTAACAGCTGGGGGTTGCAACTCTCAGCTGTCAGTGTTGGCAAGGCTGGTTATCAATAATAGGGGGGTCCACACGCCTTCATTTTAAATTATTTATTTAAAAGTAAATAATTAAAAAAAAAAAGTCTTGAGATTTTTTTCTCATTGTGCTAGTGGTGGTTACCGCAGTTCAGTGGCCCACTCACTGCAATTCATTCTTCTCTGCTTCTCAGCA
Source organism: Ranitomeya imitator (assembly GCF_032444005.1). NCBI lineage: Eukaryota > Metazoa > Chordata > Amphibia > Anura > Dendrobatidae > Ranitomeya > Ranitomeya imitator. Next base: position 807,047,470 of record NC_091282.1, on the reverse strand, counting down.
TGAACGGTCGCATGATGCCACCGTTCATTCTGAAGAGCACATATGGCACAGATGGATTACGGCGTGGGACATTATGAATTCCATTCATCCCTCATCCACCCATCATCCATCCATCTCTCATCCATCCATGCCACTCAGCCTCAGTGACCGGCAGTAACCTCGATGACGTCACCGCTGGTCACTGATGCTGCTGGACACTGACGCGGCTCATTTCTCAGTGGTTATCTGTCTGTACGGTCAAATCTTGGCATGGATTACGGCGTCAGACAGAATAACGGACAGGTGAGGGATATGGTTGTTTTTTATTTTTATTATATGACAGTAGACCATGACTTCAATGGAGTGGGTGTTAGGTGAATATATCTGTGTTTTGTTATTTTAAATTAACAAGTGTTTTTTTTATTTCAAAATAGTTTATACTTGCTGTGTGTTTATTTACCATGTAACTATAGGATTAGTAATGGCTAGGTGTCTTATAAACTCCTCTCCATTACTAAGCCGTGGGCTTGATGTCACCTGACAATACAGAGGTGACGTCAACCCCACAAATATTACCCCACTTGACACTGCTACAGGACAAGTGGGAAGAGCTGGGCAATGCATCAGAATTGGCAAATCTAATAGATGCACGTCCATGCCTCCTGAAACCGACCGGCTGTGGTGGGCTAGTGGGTAGGAGACAGGTGCCTGGACCAATGTTAGGATCACCTAAACACTATTTTGTGTTAGGGGTTAGGGTCCTGCTGGCTAGACATACGAGGATACAGGGTGGCAGTGCACACCGTACTCCTTGTCTCCACGTGGGAGTACAGTTGTGACTGTTCACACTGTATCCCTCCAAAGGTAAGGGTAGGAAATCCATCTGAAAAAGAGACTTTACTGGAAAATGACGAAAACCGAGGTAGAAATGGGTCTAGTAAAAGACCCGTGTCTACCTCCTACTGACACAAAGCTAAATTGATTAACCTAGTGCTGGTCGGTGGGGTGTTCACTGCAGAGGAGGAGCTAACTTTTTTGTGCATAGTGGCAGCAGCATACACCCATGGTTTCCTGTGACCCCAATGAAGGCTCCAAGAAACAGATTTTACGGTGAGTAGCCTAAAACCCTGTTTTCTGCTCCACAATAGTTTTCAACTGGAGGTGCATGTGAGAACGCACGTGCTGTTGAAAATAACGCTGGGCACAGCTACACCTTCTGAGATTCAGGGTTACACTCCTGAGCATACCTTTTTATGAGCATACCTTTTTAGACTGTGTTCACATCTGTGTTTTTCATCTTTGTTATTTTAGTCCACCATAGGAAAATACCAACAAAAATTGTGACAGTGGATCTAATTTGACCAGGAAAAAGAACAAAAGATTATGTCCACACATATAGGAGCACCACAAACAAATATCGAAAATGCTAAAAGTTTTTATTGATAAATCTCACAAGAAATATGTACAGCAAAAAACAACTGACGCAGAAAACATGTCTAAAAACATTTAAAAGTGCAACAAACAGCCCAAAAGTCATATCCTAATATGGGGAAAATGACAAACCACATCCCTGTCCCCTCAGAAGGTAGAAGTATACATACATATGTGTGTGTGTGTGTGTGTGTGTGTGTGTATATATATATATATATATATATATATATATATATATATCTATATCTATATCTATAGATATAGATATATATATATATATATATATATATATATATATATATATATATATATATATATATATATATATATATATACACATGCATACAAATGAAATGCAATGACCTATAGTGTGACCATACACAATGTAATCAATATGCCAAAAAGTAGGGCATGTTTGTGTGTGTGTGTGTATATATGTGTGTATATATATATATATATATATATATATATATATATATATATATATATATATATATATATATATATATATATATATATATATATATTTCCCAAATCACAGCAACAAGTGCAATGTGTGCATATGCATAAACCTGCTAATATCACAGTACCATATAGCCCTATGAAAATGGATCAAAATAAATGCTGGTAGGCAAACAAATAGTTGATGCCTAGACGGCTACAAAAAGTGAAGCCAGACAGATAGAAGGTCCACTAAATATGATAGGGTCCATGCACATCTAAATCAAGCACCTAGTGGGATCCAAATGTTGGTGTTGGATCAAGACCATGTGTGCACTCATAAAGGAGAGAGGAAAGGAGACAGGAATGTGGGGTGCGAGCCCACACGTATCGCCGCAGCAGTGGCGGCTTCCTCAGGGCAAGATAGCTCATTTTTCCTGGTCAGATTGTAGTTTTGCAAGTCCATGGTGAGCCCCAATATTTGTATATTTAGCGGTGCCCTCCGCCTTTTTGTATTTACAGTGCTGGATCTAATTCTATCAGCTCAAGAGACCACATTGACTAAAATGGTGTTGGGTGTCTGTCAGTGTTCATACTTTAACAATGTCAAATAGTTTAACCCCTTAGCCACCGCTAAGGGTACTTATTTCCTCATTGATGTTTTAAAACGGCGATTGGGAATAAGGCTGTAGCGTCCCCCAGAGTCAGAAAATCTCGGCTACTGAGGATAGCTGAGACCCCAGAGAACAAGATCAGGTACGGATTTTCAATGTCCGGTCACGTGATATCCGTTATTCAGTGAATAACAGTGGTCACAAAAAAAAAGTGTCAGCTGTTGCAATGATTTATCTCTCTTTTGACATGATGTACCGTATATACTCTAGCATAAGCCGACCCGAGTATAAGCCGACCCCCCTAATTTTGCCACAAAAAACTGGGAAAACTTATTGACTCGAGTATAAGCCTAGAGTGGGAAATGCAGCAGCTACTGGTAAATTTCAAAAATAAAAATAGATACCAATAAAAGTAAAATTAATTGAGACATCAGTAGGTTGTGTTTTTGAATATCCATATTGAATCTTGAGCCCCATATAGTGCTCCATAAAGTTAATGATGGGCCCCTATAACATGCTCCATACAAAATACGCCCCATATAATGCTCCATAAAGTTCATGATGGGTCCCATAAGATGCTCCATATTAAAATATGCCCCATATAATGCTGCATAAAAGGTTAATGATGGCCCCATAAGATGGTCCATAGAATATTATGCCCCATATAATGCTGCACAAAGGTTGATGGCCCCATAAGATGCTCCATAGCATATTATGCCCCATATGCTGCTGCTGTGATAAAAAAAAATGACATACTCATCTCTCGTTGCTCAGGCCCCCGTCGCTTGTGATATTCACCCATTCCACCGCCACGCGCCGCTGTATCTTCCAGGTCTCTGCAGAGACTGTTCAGGCAGAGGGCGCTCACTAAACACTTCATCGCGCCACCTGAATGTCACAGCAAGAGGAGGCGGAAGATGGAGCCGGCGGTGGATTGGGGACAGGTGAATATAGCATGGCTCACCCTCCCCCATCATACTCACCCCCTCCTGACACAGTCCCTGCTTCTCCGCTGCGATGGTTTCTGGCGCTGGCAGCTTGTTCCTGTGTTCAGCGGTCACATGGTACCGCTCATTAAAGTAATGAATATGCGCTCCACCCCTCTTGGAGTGGAGTCGCATCCATATTCATTACTGTAATGAGCGGTACCACGTGACTGCTGAACACAGGAATAAGCTGCCGCATCAGAGGCAATCAGAGAAGCAGGTACCGCACCAGGAGCAGGTGAGTATGATGTGACTGCTGCCGCACCCCTCCCCCGCCAACCCCCTAAGACAATGACTCGAGTATAAGCCGAGAGGGGCATTTTTAGCCTATAAAAATGGGCTGAAAATCTTGGCTTATACTCGAGTATATACGGTACATGCCAGAGAGAAATGATGCCCTCCAAAAAACCACTGTACCTCCAGCGGCCCGGCGTCATCTTCTTGTAAAAAAGGCATGAGTAGTGCGCCTGCCAAGATCTGCCGGCCGGTATTCGGCAACAACGGGAAATTTTTCCTATTGGTTCCTTTTGATCACTGGGATAGATCACATCACAGTGATCAAAATATAAAAAACGTAAATCAAACCCCCCATCCACTTAGTTGAAAATGATAATATACGGTATATAATTTTTTTTCCATTCTTTGCAGTCGGGCTTGGGGTAAGGGGTGTGTTAGGATTGGTTATCATAAAAATAAAAATTGCCGTAACAAAAAATGACGATATGACTGCTAGTATTAAGCGCAACTACTTGCTACTCGAGTTTGAAACTGGTGCTCGGCTTTGCACAGAGCATCACGGGTCTGCGCATGTTTTTTTTTTTTTTTTTTTTGGTGTTGACAGCCATGAAACATGCGGAGCATGTCACTCGGGCACCCGCGATATTTGGTGCATTCACAAGCACCCGATGCAAACTGGACTAGTGAGCACTTGCTCAACACTAATGACGACGTAATGTTCAAAATGCTCACTATCCCCCTGAATACAATCCTTGACAGGTGTGGTTTCCAAAATGGGGTCACTTGTGGGGGATTTTCACTGTTTATGCACATCAGGGGCTCTATAAACGCGACATGACGTCCGCTAGTTGTTCCAGCAAATTTTGCATTCAAAAAGTCAAATGGCGCTCCTTCCCTTCCGAGTCCTGCCGAGCGCCCAAACATTGGTTTTACCCCACATAATGGGTATCGGCATGCTCAGGAGAAATTGCGTAACAAATTTTGTTTCGTTTTTCCTGATACCCTTGCAATAATAAAAAAATTTGGTCTAAATTAATGTGAAAATTGTTCATTTTGTTTCTCCATATTACAAAAATTCCTGTGAACCACCTAAAGGGTTAATAAACTTCTTGAATGTGATTTTGAGCGCCTGATAGGTCACTTTTGGGTACTTTCTGTCATGTAGACTCAGTCACTTCAAATGTGATGTTGTCCCTTAAAAAAAAAAAAAAAAAAAAAAGTTTTGTAAATTTTGTTGCAAAAATAAGAAATCGCCGGTCACCTTATTAACTACCTTATTAACTACCTAACAAAAAAAATGTTTTAAAAATTTTGCTGATGTAAAGTAGACATGTGGGAAATGTTACTTATTAACTATTTTGTGTGACAGAACTCTTACTTAAGGGCATAAAAAGTAAAAGTTTGGAAATTGCTAAGATTTCAAATTTTTTTTTTTTACAAATTTTGAGTTTTTTCACATATGAGCTCAAGTTACAGTTGCATCTCACAAAATTAGAATATCATCAAAAAGGTAATTTATTTCAGTTCTTCAATGCAAAAAATGAAACTCGTATATTATTTAGACTCATTACAAACCGTGTGATCTATTTCATGTGTTTATTTCTGTTAATTTTGCTGATTATGTCTTACAGCCAATGAAAACCCAAAAGTCATTATCTCAGTAAATTAGAATACTTTATAACACCAGCTTGAAAAATCCAAAATATTGGTCTACTGAAATGTATATTCAGCAAATGCACTCAATACTTGGTCAGGGCTCCTTTGCATCAATTATTGCATTAATACGGCGAGGCATGGAGGTGATCAGCCTGTGGCACTGCTGAGGTGTTATGGAAACCCAGGTTGCTTTGATATTATCATGCAGCTTGTCTGCATTATGGGGTCTGGTGTCTCTCATCTTCCTCTTTACAATACTCCATAGATTCTCTATGGGGTTATGGTCAGGCGAGTTTGCTGGCCAATCAAGCACAGTGATACGTTTTTTTTTAAAACCAAGAATTGGTACTTTTGGCAGTGTGGACAGTTGCCAAGTCCTCCAGGAGAATTAAATTTCCATCTCCAAAAAGCTTGTCGGCAGAGGGAAGCATGAAGTGCTCTAAAATTTCCTGGTAGATGGCTGCATTGACTTTGGTCTTGGTAAAACACAGTGGACCTACACCAGCAGATGACATGGCTCCCCAAACTATCACTAATTTTGGAAACTTCACACTAGACCTCAAGCAGCTTGGATTGTGGCCTCTCCACTCTTCCTCCAGACTCTGGGACCTTGATTTCTAAGGTCTAGTGTGCAGTATCCACAATCAGTGATGGTTTAAGGTACTGTCACACTAGACGATATCGCTAGCGATCCGTGACGTTGCAGCGTCCTCGCTAGCGATATCGTCCAGTGTGACAGGCAGCAGCAATCAGGCCCCTGCTGGGAGATCGCTGGTCGGGGAAGAAAGGCCAGAACTTTATTTCGTCGCTGGACTCCCCGTAGACATCGCTGAATCGGCGTGTGTGACACCGATTCAGCGATGTCTTTGCTGGTAACCAGGGTAAACATCGGGTAACTAAGCGCAGGGCCGCGCTTAGTAACCCGATGTTTACCCTGGTTACCATCCTAAAAGTAAAAAAACAAACTACATACTTACCTACAGCCGTCTGTCCTCCAGCGCTGTGCTCTGCTCTCCTCCTGCTCTGGCTGTGAGCGTCGGTCAGCCGGAAAGCAGAGCGGTGACGTCACCGCTCTGCTTTCTGGCTGCCCGGCGCTCACAGCCAGACCAGAGAAGCAGAGCGCCGAGGACAGACGGCTGTAGGTAAGTATGTAGCGTTTGTTTTTTTACTTTTTAGGATGGTAACCAGGGTAAACATCGGGTTACTAAGCGCGGCCCTGCGCTTAGTTACCCGATGTTTACCCTGGTTACCGGGGACCTCGGGATCGTTGGTCGCTGGAGAGCTGTCTGTGTGACAGCTCTCCAGCGACCAAACAGCGACGCTGCAGCGATCCGGATCGTTGTCAGTATCGCTGCAGCGTCGCTATGTGTGACGGTACCTTTAGGGAGCCATGTCATCTGCTGGTGTAGGTCCAATGTGTTTTATTAAGTCCGAAGTCAGCACAGCCGTCTACCAGGAAATTTTAGAGCACTTCATGCTTCCCTCTGCTGACAATCCTTTTGGAGATGGAAATTTTATTCTCCTGAAGGACTTGTCACGTGTCCACACTGTCAAAAGTACCAATTCTTGGTTTCAAAAAAACAGTATCACTGTGCTTGATTGGCCAGCAAACTTGTCTGACCTTAACCCCATAGATTGTCAAGAGGAAGATGAGAGACACCAGACCTCACAATGCAGATGAGCTGAAGGCTGCTATCAAAGCAACCTGGGCTTCCAGAACACCTCAGCAGTGCCACAGACTAATCGCCTCCATTACATGCTGCATTGATGCAGTAATTGATGCAAAGGCGCCCCGACCAAGTATTAAGTGTATTTACTGGACATACATTTCAGTAGGCCAACATTTCAGATTTTAAAATCATGTTTTCAAGCTGGTGTTATAAAGTATTCTAATTTACTGAAATAATGACTTTCGGGTTTTCATTGTCTGTAAGCCATAATCATCAACATTAGCAGAAATAAACACTTGAAATAGATCACTCTGTTAGAGTAATTACAATCTAATATAGGAGTTTCACTATTTGTATTGGAAGAGCTGAAATAAATTAACTTTTTGATGATATTCTAATTTTGTGAGATGCACCTGTATATCGAGAAAAAAAAAAAATATATATATATATATGTGTATATGTATATTACTATCATTAAGTACAATATGTCATGAAAAAACAATTTCAGAATCGTCTTAAAAATAGATGTGAATACATTCTTATTGCTTCATAATGTGCAACATTAAGTTTTAAGAGCAACCCCTTTATATGCTAAATAATGGCAAATAGAAAAAAAACCTACAATACTTGGCAGCCCTTTCCAGGTCCTCTCCAGCATCACAGGATCATATTTGTGACTTGCGGAATCACGCAGTTCTTCATTGTGAGCGGAGGTCACTTTTTGAACGGAATGAGGCTAGAGAGCATCTTTCTGAGTTTCATTGTCTTATATTGATAATGTTTAGAAAGTGACCTCCACTCAACCCCTCAGACGCTGTGATTCAGCGAGTCACAAATGTGGTCACGTGACACGTGCTGGAAGCAGCCAAACACTCTCTGCATACTGATAATACATTTAATAGAAGAGAAAATTTTTAAAAATCACCTAAGTGCTTTTTTATATGCTGTCAGTTTTTGTGTGCCTTTTTTGCGGTACTCAGCATGTATGGCTATAAAACTCAACAGTCCGTATTCATTTTTTTCTTCTACAGGATGAAGATCCATTATTCCCAAGTTTAATTGTTGTCTGTGGTGATCATGGGATGTCAGAGGCAGGAAGTCATGGAGGATCATCTGATGAGGAAGTGCAGACCCCACTCTTGTTAATTAGTTCTGCATTTCAAAACAAAGCAGGTACTGCATTGCTGGAAACACATTCCAATTAGGTAGTTGTGTCCTAGTCATGGTGATTGTGTATAACCTACATACAGTGGGGCAAAAAAGTATTTAGTCAGTCAGCAATAGTGCAAGTTCCACCACTTAAAAAGATGAGAGGCGTCTGTAATTTACATCATAGGTAGACCTCAACTATGGGAGACAAACTGAGAAAAAAAATCCAGAAAATCACATTGTCTGTTTTTTTAACATTTTATTTGCATATTATGGTGGAAAATAAGTATTTGGTCAGAAACAAAATTTCATCTCAATACTTTGTAATATATCCTTTGTTGGCAATGACAGAGGTCAAACGTTTTCTGTAAGTCTTCACAAGGTTGCCACACACTGTTGTTGGTATGTTGGCCCATTCCTCCATGCAGATCTCCTCTAGAGCAGTGATGTTTTTGGCTTTTCGCTTGGCAACACGGACTTTCAACTCCCTCCAAAGGTTTTCTATAGGGTTGAGATCTGGAGACTGGCTAGGCCACTCAAGGACCTTGAAATGCTTCTTACGAAGCCACTCCTTCGTTGCCCTGGCGGTGTGCTTTGGATCATTGTCATGTTGAAAGACCCAGCCACGTTTCATCTTCAATGCCCTTGCTGATGGAAGGAGGTTTGCACTCAAAATCTCACGATACATGGCCCCATTCATTCTTTCATGTACCCGGATCAGTCGTCCTGGCCCCTTTGCAGAGAAATAGCCCCAAAGCATGATGTTTCCACCACCATGCTTTACAGTAGGTATGGTGTTTGATGGATGCAACTCAGTATTCTTTTTCCTCCAAACACGACAAGTTGTGTTTCTACCAAACAGTTCCAGTTTGGTTTCATCAGACCATAGGACATTCTCCCAAAACTCCTCTGGATCATCCAAATGCTCTCTAGCAAACTTCAGATGGGCCCGGACATGTACTGGCTTAAGCAGTGGGACACGTCTGGCACTGCAGGATCTGAGTCCATGGTGGCGTAGTGTGTTACTTATGGTAGGCCTTGTTACATTGGTCCCAGCTCTCTGCAGTTCATTCACTAGGTCCCCCCGCGTGGTTCTGGGATTTTTGCTCACCGTTCTTGTGATCATTCTGACCCCACGGGGTGGGATTTTGCGTAGAGCCCCAGATCGAGGGAGATTATCAGTGGTCTTGTATGTCTTCCATTTTCTAATTATTGCTCCCACTGTTGATTTCTTCCCTCCAAGCTGGTTGGCTATTGCAGATTCAGTCTTCCCAGCCTGGTGCAGGGCTACAATTTTGTTTCTGGTGTCCTTTGACAGCTCTTTGGTCTTCACCATAGTGGAGTTTGGAGTCAGACTGTTTGAGGGTGTGCACAGGTGTCTTTTTATACTGATAACAAGTTTAAACAGGTGCCATTACTACAGGTAATGAGTGGAGGAAAGAGGAGACTCTTAAAGAAGAAGTTACAGGTCTGTGAGAGCCAGAAATCTTGATTGTTTGTTTCTGACCAAATACTTATTTTCCACCATAATATGCAAATAAAATGTAAAAAAAAACAGAAAATGTGATTTTCTGGATTTTTTTTTCTCAGTTTGTCTCCCATAGTTGAGGTCTACCTATGATGTAAATTACAGACGCCTCTCATCTTTTTAAGTGGTGGAACTTGCACTATTGCTGACTGACTAAATACTTTTTTGCCCCACTGTATGTTGGGTCTTTCTTCCTTCCATGTACTGGTTTCTGTAATTGGGCGTTTTCTCTGTCAGTGCTTGCTGAATTGGTGAGTGTCATGTCACTCGTGTGATGTCAGACCTAGTGATGAGCGAGCTCGGATAAGGTGTTATGCTATCACGCTCGTGTCCTAATCGAGTATTTTTGGCGTGCTAAAGAAAAATGCTCCAGTCACCGCGGTTGCATGTCTCCCGGTTTGTTAGGCAATCCCTTCATGTGTTGCGAGACATGCAACTGCAGCGACTTGAGCATTTTTTTCGAGCATGCGGAAAATGCTCGATTAGGACACGAGCGTGCTTGAATAACACCTCATCACAAGTCAGAACTCTTCTAGGTCTTACTCTACGCTCACAGCATTCATCTCGTGCACAGGCTATGGCTTCATTCACATATCAGTTTTTGGTCTGTTTTGATCATTGTTTCTAAGCAAAAATTGTGAGTGTAACCTGTGAAAAAAAAAATACGCAAGTTAAAGTGCCCCCGATGTCTTGCCAGACATGCACTTTGCATCACTAACATGTTTATCTCAAGCAAAACATCCAAGTATTTAGTGCAATAATCCATTTTTATACTTTGATTGCCCTACATACCTTCTGTTTCAGTCATGGGGTGGGGACCTCTAGCTTTTCAGTCATGGTCAATAAAATGCATTTTGAAATTATCCACGCCCATAGTTCTATTATTCCTGCCCGTCACTGCTTCCTACAGAACCGCAATGCCCCATCATGGCGAGCGGTTTGACAGGCGTGCATAGCGTGTGCGTTCACAAACTGTCATGTTGCCACTGATGCTCAGCAGCTCTTGAACATGCTCGGAAAGCTCAGAGTCACTGCCCAAGTGCGGGATCTGCTGGGAGATTGTGGTGTCACGTAGGGAGCAGTGAAGGGAAGGAATAATATGATGGATGTGGGTGAATTTAAAAGACATTTGACTGACTGTGACTAAAAACTAGAGATCCCCACCCCTATGCCTGAAGCAGAAGGTATGTGGTGCAATCATCACAGTATAAAAAGTGATTTCTACACTAAATGCTGGGATGTTTTGTTTGAGACAAAAGTGCTAGTGATCCGTGATGAGCGATTATACTCATTACTCGAGATTTCTCGAGTACGCTCGGGGGTCTTCTGAGTATTTTTTAGTGCTCGGAGTTTTAGTTTTAATTGCTGCAGCGGAATGATTTACATCTGTTAGCCAGCATAAGTACATGTGGGGATTCCCTAGCAACCAGGCAACCCCCACATGTACTTATGCTGGCTATCAGATGTAAATCATTCCGCTGCGGCAATAAAAACTAAAACCAAGTGTGCTCGAGAAATCTCGAGTAACGAGTATATTCGCTGATCACTACTAGTGATGCAATGTGCATGACTATGAAGACATGTGGGGCATCACGGTGGCGCAGTGGTTAGCACAGCAGCCTTGCAGCGCTGGAGTCCTGGGTTCAAGCCCCACCAAGGACAACATCTGCAAAGAGTTTGTATGTTCTCTCCGTGTTTGCGTGGGTTTCCTCCGGGCACTCCGGTTTCCTCCCACATTCCAAAGACATACTGATAGGGAATTTAGATTGTGAGCCCCATCGGGGACAGCGATGATAATGTGTGCAAACTGTAAAGCGCTGCGGAATATGTTAGCGCTATATAAAAATAAAGATTAAAGATTATTAATAGCAATAAAGCAACAAAAATAAACAAAAAAACCCTCTGACCACCATGGATCAGAGACCTTGTGACTTTATTGTGGGCTCCCGATTGTTGCCATGGTTACCCAGTATCAACATCTGGGTCATCAAGCAGCCATGCAGCTCCATCAGCCAAAAAAAAAAAAAAAGATACAGCTCTCAGAATAAAGCGATGCAAAAACAATTATTTTTTTCTATAACATAGTTTTTATTGTGTAAAAGCGCCAAGACATAAAAAAAACTAAATGTGGTAACGTTGATGAATACAGCTGACTTATCAGTTTTACCACACATGGAACAACATAACCAACACCCCCCCCCCAAAAAAAAAAAAAAAAATTCTGTATTACTGGTTTTTGTTCATTACACTTCTCAAAAATCGGAATAGAAAGCGATCAAAAAATGTAATGTGCCCAGAAATGGTACCAATGAAAACGTCAACTCGTCCCTCAAAAAAGAAGCTGTCACATGACTGTCGGGCGAAATATGGAAAAACTATAGCTGTTTAAATATGGCGGTGTAAAAATTATTTTTTGCATTAAAAAGTGTCTTTTAGTGTGTGACAGCAGCCAAACATTCGATATAAATCTGTTATCACTGTAATCGCACCGACCCAAAGAATGCAGTCATCTAATCACTTATACCGTATGAGGAACGGTGTAAAAAATAAACCAATTCTTAACCTGCTGTTGTCTTTTTCATTCTGTAAGGCTCGGCTCACACTTAACCTTCGCTGAGCTCTTGCACAGGGGATTCCGTGTAAAATCTCTGAATTACGTGATTCAGACGGAATACCTGGCGCAAGATTCCCTATAACGAGGCATATGGAAGCACTAAGGATGCCATTTGACCTGTGATCCGGCGGTGTCCTTCTTTTATTAGGAGTGCATAAAAGTTCAGTCGGCCACAGTTTTCTGCACCTCTGAATAAAAAGGACATTGCTGAACAGAGGCCAGATTGAGTCCCAAGTAACTCTGCTGCCGCCTCATTATAGTGAACGGATCCCTCGGAGATTTCATTTGAATCACATCATTCAGATATTTAGATGGAAATCCCACAGTATGTTCTCAGTGTAGAGCACAGGATAAATATGATCCCAAATGTTATATAAAATGTTCCCAATGAAAGTTTCAACTCGATCAACAAAAAAAGCAAGTCCCCACTTAGCTCCGTCATCTGTTTACGGTAATATAGGGGGCTTCCACATTACTGGTAGACTTTTCAAAAAAATAAATGACCCTCGCCTTCTCAAAAGAAATTCAGTAAATTCTGCACTCTCAAACCAAATGCCCCCCTCCCTTCTTAGCCCCAGTGTGCCTAATCCCCATGTAGCGTCCAAATGTTTAACATTTCTGTAGCGATGAGAGCCCGCCTAATTTACAGGTGCATGAGCTGGTCACTGCAACTTCAGTTTGCAATTTTCACTCGGCAACATCCACTGCTGCTTGTTTCTGTAAAACTCCCATGGAGTCAAAATAGTCACGACACTTTTAGATAAATTTCCAAAGAGGTATAATTTCCAAAATGGGGTCACTTGAGGGGGGATTCTGCTCTTCTAGTACTTAGGGGCCCTGTATATGGAGGCCGCAAACTATTATAGAATAGTCTATCACAGTGATCAAAATAAAAAAAAATAGTAAATCAAACCCCTCTTTATCACCCCCTTAGATAAAAAATAATATATATATATTATATATATATATATATATATATATATATATATATATATATATATATATATATATATATATATACGGTATATACATACATACATACATACATGCATGCATGCATGCATGCATGCATGCATGCATGCATACACACACATATGTATATATATATATATTTCCATTAGGGTTATGGTTGGGGTTTTTAGCTAGGGTTGGGCTTACAGTTATAATTGGGGTTATAGGTTGGATTAGGGTTGGGCTAAAGTTAGGGTTGGGTTAGCTTTGGGCTAGGGTTAGTGTTGTGTTTAGGGTTGGGATTAGGATTGGAATTAGGGTTAGGTTTAGGGTTGGGGTTAGGGTTAGGGTAGGGATTAAGGTTAGGTGTGTGTTGGAGTTATGGTTGGAGTTAGAATTGGGGGAGTTTCCACTGTTTAGGTACATCCCGGGGTCTCCAAACACGACACTGCTGCATTGATTCCAGCCAATTTTGCATTCAAAAAGTCAAGTGGTGTTCCCTCCCTTCTGAGCCTTGCCATGCGCTCAAACAGTGCATTTTCCCCACATACGGGGTATTGGCGTACTCTGGAGAAATTGCACAACAAATTTTGTGGTCCGTTTTCTCCTGATACCCTTGTGAAAATATAAAAAATGGTTCCAAAGTAAATGTTTTGTGAAAAAAGTAAAATGTTAATTTTTTCCTTCCACATTGCTTTAGTTCTCATGAAGCACCTGAAGGGTTAATAAATTTTTTGAGTGTGGTTTTGCGCACCTTGAGGGGTGCAGTTTTTAGAAAGGTGTCACTTTTCGGTATTTTCTGTTATATTAACCCCCCCCCCCCCCAAATTCACTTAAAATGCGAGGTGGTTTTGTAAATTTTGTTAGAAAACTTAGAAATTTCTGGCCAACTTTTAACCCTTATAAAGTCCTAACAAAAATAAATTGTTTCCAAAATTGTGCTGATGTAAAGTTGACATGTTTGAATTGTTATTTATTAACTACTAGATGGCAGCCCGATTCTAAAGAATCGGGAATCTAGAATCCATATATACTTTATTTATTCAAATGTAAGAATAATACAATTAATAAATAATAGTAAGAAAGAACAAAAATAATAGGCAGTATATGGAGAAAACACCAAACAAAAGTTCAAAATTGGTGTGAAAATGTCACTGAACCACTTCACAACTAAATATATATAGTTTTGGTAAATGGTATTATCATTTTTTTGACGAAATTCGGCAGGAGCTTGAAGAGCAACGTCACTGGGCCCGCCTCCACGCAGTAGAAACTTGCTGTGAGGTAAAAATTCAAAAATCACACCAAAATGGCGGGTGGAGTGTGTCACAGTACGGCACGTTTCTGATTGGTCGCTCGCAGCAGGCGGCAACCAATCAGACACTGGACACTGTTGACGTCACTTATCTCCGGACATTAGCTCCGGATATTAGCTCCGGACATTAGCTCCGGACAAAGCCACGGAAGTTGGCACAAATTGCAGGAAGTAGTATTCTAGGCAATTATATATTAGATTTTGTGTGACACCACTCTCTGATTTAAGGATACAAAAATTAAAAGTTAGAAAACTCAATTTTTTTCATAAATAAACGCAAGCTATATGAAAGAAATTTTACCAGTAGCATGAAGTACAAAATGTCAAGAAAAAACAATCTCCGAATCAGTGGGATATGTTAAAGCGTTCCAGAGCTATAGCTTCATAAAGTGACAGTGGTCAGAATTGTAAAAATTGACTTGGTCATTAAGTACCAAATTGGCTCTGTCACTAATGGGTTAAGGGAATTGAACCTGCTGTGGTCTGACTACTTTATAAACAGCAATACTAAAGGTACCTTCACACTGAACAACTTAACATCGATATCGCTAGCGATCCGTGACGTTGCAGCGTCCTGGATAGCGATATCGTTGTGTTTGACACGCAGCAGCGATCTGGATCCTGCTGTGACATCGTTGGTCAGAGCAGAAAGGCCAGAACTTTATTTCGTCGCTGGATCACCCGCTGACATCGCTGGATCGGCATGTGTGACGCCGATTCAGCGATGTCTTCACTGGTAACCAGGGTAAACATCGGGTTACTAAGCGCAGGGCCGCGCTTAGTAACCCGATGTTTACCCTGGTTACCATTGTAAATGTAAAAAAAAAAAAACAGTACATACTTACATTCCGACGTACACACAGCGACAAAACAGCGACGAAACAGCGACGCTGCAGCGATCGGCATCGTTGCCTATATCGCTGTAGCGTCGCTTAATGTGACGGTACCTTAAGTGTCGCTTTATAAAAAAACAAATCATGGTCTCCTTTGAAAACCAGTCATAGGTTGAAATTTACAGAAATACTATTGAGTAATGTACACTATTCTTTTAGCCAAATTAATGAAAAAAAATTAAAAGCTTCACAGAATTTTTAACTTTTTAGCCTTTTTACTCATTCTTCTACAGTTTATTATTATTTATTTATATAGCACCATTAATTCCATGGTGCTGTACATGAGAAGGGGTTAAATACAAATTACAGATATCACATAGGCTACTTTCACACATCAGGTTTTTTGCATAAGGCACAATCCTGCGATTTTTTTTTTTTTTTTTCTTTTTTTTTTTTAAACTGATCCGTTTTTTTCTCAGAGTTGTATTAACGCAGGGTTGTGCCTGATGTCTCAACCTTTCATCTGTTTTTTGCCGGATCCGTCAAAAATTAGTTTTCCGGCTGACAGAGAAAACGTCCAGAGCAACGTTTTTTCTGTCCGTCAGAAAACCGCGCAACGACTGATCCTGCAAAAAACTTATGAAACGTCGGTAGAAATGGCCGAATCCGACGCCCGGATCCAGTTTTTAACGGATCCAGTTTCTAACAGAAATGATTCATTTTCCATTCTGGAATCAATCTCTCTCTCTCTTTTTCTCTCTCTCTCTCTCTCTTCTCTCTTTTCTATCTTTTCTATCTTTTCTCTCTTTTCTGTCTTTTCTCTCTTTTCTGTCTTTTCTGTCTTTTCTGTCTTCTCTCTCTTCTCTCTCTTCTCTCTTCTCTCTCTTCTCTCCTCTCTTTTCTCTCTCTTTTCTCTCTTCTCTCTCTTTTCTCTCTTCTCTCTCTCTTTTCTCTCTTCTCTCTCTCTTTTCTCTCTTCTCTCTCTCCTTTCTCTCTTCTCTCTCTCTCTTTCTCTCTTCTCTCTCTTTTCTCTCCTCTCTCTCTTTTCTCTCCTCTCTCTCTCTCTTTTTTCTCTCTTCTCTCTTCTCTCTCTCTCTTTTCTCTCTCTCTCTTTTCTCTCTCTCTTTTCTCTCCAGGCAAAATAATATATAATTTATTTATTCGATATTACTTGCGTTTATTTGTGACGTAAACAAATTTGACAAAATGTTGCCATTTTCAAACTTTTATGCCCTTAAATCAGAGTTTTGTTTCTGTAACACAAAATAGTTAATTAATAAAATTTCCCACATGTCTACTTTACATCAGCACTATTTTTGAAACATGATTTTTTTTTTTTTGTTAGGAAGTTAGAAGGGTTAAAAGTTGACCAGCGATTTCTCATTTCGCGAACAAAATTCACAAAACCATTTTTTTAGGTCTGTATGACAGAAAATACCCCAAAGTGACACCATTCTAAAATTGCACCCCTCAGGGTGCTCAAAACTGCAATCTAGAGCTTTAACTCTTCAGGTGCTTCAAAGGAACTGAAGCAATGTGGAAGGAAAAAAATGAACATTTAACCCCTTCCCGACCTTTGACGCATACGCTGCGTCATGAAAGTCGGTGCCATTCCGACCCATGACACAGCGTATGCGTCATGGAGGAATCGCGTTATTGCAGGCCAGGTGAAAGGGTTAACTGTAATTTCACCCGGCCTGCAGGGACAGGAGGAGTTGTACTTTAGCCCCCCCCCCTTATACTTACCTAGCCTCCCGGGGTCCGTCCGTCTTCTTTCCTGGGCGCCGCCGGCAGATTCGTTCCAGAGTGAATTTTGATCACTGTGATAAAACCTCACAGTGATCAAAATAAAAAAAAAAGTAAATGACCCCCCCCCTTTGTCACCCCCATAGGTAGGGACAATAATAAAATAAATAATTTTTTTTTCCCCACTAAGGTTGGAGTTAGAACTAGGGTTAGGGGTAGGGTTAGGGTTAGGGTTAGGAATGTGCACACGTATTCTGGTCCTCTGCGGATTTTTCCGCAGCGGATTTCATAAATACGCAGTGCTAAACCGCTGTGGATTTATCGCGGATTTACCGCGGTTTTTCTGCGCATTTCACTGTGGTTTTACAACTGCGATTTTCTATTGGAGCAGTTGTAAAACCGCTGCGGAATCCGCAGAAAGAAGTGACATGCTGCGGAATGTAAACCGTTGCGTTTCCGTGCAGTTTTTCTGCAGCATGTGTACAGCGATTTTTGTTTCTTATAGGTTTACATTGAACTGTAAACTCATGGGAAACTGCTGCGGATCCGCAGCGTTTTCCGCAGTGTGTGCACATACCTTTAGAATTAGGCTATGTGCACACGGTGCGGATTTGGCTACGGATACGCAGCAGTGTTCCATCAGGTTTACAGTACCATGTAAACATATGGAAAACCAAATCCGCTGTGCCCATGGTGCGGAAAATACCACGCGGAAACGCAGCGTTGTATTTTCCGCAGCATGTCAATTCTTTGTGCGGATTCCACAGTGTTTTACACCTGTTCCTCAATAGGAATCCGCAGGTGAAATCCGCACAAAAAACACTGACAATCCGCGGTAAATCCGCAGGTAAAACGCAGTGCCTTTTACCCGCGGATTTTTCAAAAATGGTGCTGAAAAATCTCACACGAATCCGCAACGTGGGCACATAGCCTTAGGGATAGGGTTGGGTTGGAATTAGGGTTGTGGTTAGGGGTGTGTTGGGGTTAGGGTTGTGATTAGGGTTACGGCTACAGTTGGGATAAGGGTTAGGGGTGTGTTGGGGTTAGTGTTGGAGTTAGAATTGAGGGGTTTCCACTGTTTAGGCACATCAGGGGGTCTCCAAACGCAACATGGCGCCACCATTGATTCCAGCCAATCTTGTATTCAAAAAGTCAAATGGTGCTCCCTCACTTCCGAGCCCCGACGTGTGCCCAAACAGTGGTTTACCCCCACATATGGGGTACCAGCATACTCAGGACAAACTGCGCAACAATTACTGGGGTCCAATTTCTCCTGTTACCCTTGAGAAAATAAAAAATTGCTTGCTAAAACATCATTTTTGAGGAAAGAAAAATGATTTTTTATTTTCACGGCTCTGCGTTGTAAACGTCTGTGAAGCACTTGGGGGTTCAAAGTGCTCACCACATATCTAGATAAGTTTCTTGGGGGGTCTAGTTTACAAAATGGGGTCACTTGTGGGGGGTTTCTACTGTTTAGGCACACCAGGGGCTCTGCAAACGCAACGTGTTGTCCGCAGACCATTCCATCAAAGTCTGCATTTCAAAAGTCACTACTTCCCTTCTGAGCCCCGACGTGTGCCCAAACAGTGGTTTACCCCCACACATGGGGTATCAGCGTACTCAGGAGAAACTGGACAACAACTTTTGGGGTCTAATTTCTCCTGTTACCCTTGGGAAAATTAAAAAATTCTGGGTTAAAAAATTATTTTTGAGGAAAGAAAACGTATTTATTATTTTCACTGCTCTGTGTTATAAACTTCTGTGAAGCACTTGGGGGTTCAAAGTGCTCACCTCACATCTAGATAATTTCCTTTCGGGGTCTAGTTTCCAAAATGGGGTCACATGTTGGGGGTTTCTACTGTTCAGCCACATCAGGGGCTCTGCAAACGCAATGTGACGCCCGCAGAGCATTCCATCAAAGTCTGCATTTCAAAACGTCACTACTTCACTTCCGAGTCCCAGCATGTGCCCAAACAGTGGTTTACCCCCACATATGGGGTATCAGCGTACTCAGGAGAAACTGGACAACAACTTTTGGGGTCAAATTTCTCCTGTTACCCTTGGGAAAATTAAAAAATTGCGGGCTAAAAAATCATTTTTGAGAAAAGAAATTTTTTTTTTAATTTTCATGGCTCTGCGTTATAAACTTCTGTGAAGCACTTGTTGCATTTGGAGAGCCCCTGATGTGTGTGCCTAAACAGTGTAAACCCCCTACAAGTGAACTCATTTTGGAAACCACACCTGTCAATGATTTTATACATGGTGATAGCATCTTGAACCCACAAGTACGACACAGAATTTGATAACATTAGATTGACATATTGACTATGTCGTCATTCGTGTTGAGCACAAGTGCTAGTGACTATAGTTTGCATCGGGTGCTCTGGTGTCCACCAAACGTGGCTGATGCTCGAGTGACATGTTCGAGTCCCTGTCCCGCATGTTTCGCGGCTGTTAGACACCTGCAAAAAAGCATACGGGGATCTGCGATGCTCCGTGCATACCTGAGCACCTGATGCAAACTCGAGTAGCGAGCACTTGCGCCCAACACTAGCCATCATATTGTCATCAGAATTTTTTTTTTTTACTTTTGAAAAAACACATTATTATTATTTATTAATATAGCACCATTAATTCCATGGTGCTGTACATGTGAAAAGGGGTTACATTCAGGGTTTTAGATATCATTAACAGTAAACAAATTTACAATGACAGACTGGTACAGAAGGGAGAAGACCCTGTCCTTGTGGACTTACATTCTTCGGGATAATGGGGAAGAGACAGGAGGTTGGTGTGCTGCAGCACTGGTGGTGAAGAGGCGGCAGCTCGGGTGGTTGGTGAAATCTAACCCTAACTAAGGAGGTGACCATGGGGAATTTGTTTTACTATTTTTTTCTTTTGATTACTGTGATGGGGTCTATGACAGTGATCAAAAGGAACCAATAGGAAAAATGTCCTATTGTTGCCGGGTACCTGCCAGCAGATCTCGGCGGGTGCACTGCTGCCATCACGTGATCGGAGACAGGAAAATCTGGTCCTGATCATGTTCTTCGGGGTCTCAGCAACTCTAGGTAGCCGAGACCCCAGAGATTTTCTGACTCTGGGGGGCTCTACAGCCTTATTCCTGATCGCCGTTTTGAAACTACGACGAGACAATAACTACCCTTAGCGGTCGATGTTTTAATGCGTATTGGCGGTAAAGTGGTTAAATTGGCATATTATTAAGGCTTATCTTCTGCATATGGCTTTCTTGTTAGGTACTTTTGAAGAACCTGAGATGATACAACAAACCGATTTGACTCCCACTTTAGCACTTGGCCTTGGACTGCCAATTTCCATGAACAGTTTAGGAATGCTTTTACCAGCAGTAGTAGAACATAAAACCTTGAGAGAACAATTGCGGTTTTTCCATTTAAACGGTTATCAGCTTTGCAAACTCCTAAAAGAGAATCTGAAGACATATGAGAAAGGTAGGTACTTATATCCTGATTTTAGTCTTACTACAGGTTCTTCAATTCATACCTTTTAAAGGTCATGTTTTATGTTCTTTATGTGACTGTATGTTGTCTCATTGCACATTTGAAGGTTGTAGGAATTGTTGGCATGAAATATAAGTAATCACTAATCTCTTTTTTCAGCTTCTTAGACTATCATTCATGACAATGCAAGAATGGCAAATTTCTGGTCCCATTCTTAGTAGAGAAGTTGGCATTAAGTGTGTCAGGGTGTCTTGAGCCAGCTGAGGTGCTGAGCTTGCTGCCAAATGGCTGATGTCAAATATTAAATTGCCGGCATGTTTATTGAACAGCTATGGCGAAAGATAAGCTCTAATCGCTGCTAATTATTTAACTTCCGCTACTGCACCGCATCGGCTCCTATTGGCCGCCCACAATGCTATCTTGGGGCACCGATGGGTTACCATGGCAGCTGAGGGCCTCTTAATGTCTTTATTCCTGCCACCTTTGCACCCATTTTAAGGAAGGGCTGAGCTCCTTAGGAGACTGGGATTTTCAATATATACTGAAATAAATAGTACTATATTATGGTATAATATTATGAGTAGAGAGATGAGCGAACATGTTGATGTTCCGGTTCGACAAACATACAGTAAAAAGTTTAAAGGGCCACTGTCACCCCCTCCAGCCATTATAAACTAAGGCTACGTTCACATTAGCGTTGCGCGCCGCTGCGTCGGCGACGCAACGCATGACGCACAAAAAAACGCGCGCAAACGCACGCAAAAACGCTGCGTTTTGCGACGCGTGCGTCGTTTTTTGACGAAAATCGGACGCACGAAAAATGCAACTTGTTGCATTTTCTTGCGTCCGACGCTAGCGTCGAAAACGACGCACGTGTCGGAAAACGCAACAAAAAAAACGCACGCGTCCCCCATGTTAAACATAGGGGCGCGTCGCCGCTGCGTCGCCGACGCAACAGCGACGCACATTAGCGGAACGCTAATGTGAACGTAGCCTAAAAGAGCCACCTTGTGCAGCAGTAATGCTGCATTCTAACAAGGTGGCTCTTTTAGTTTTAGGTGCATTTATTCCCAAAATAAAGCATTTTATAACTTCTCCAAAATATGCAAACTCGGCTTTGGGAAAATGGCCGCCGCGATCTCTAATGTGCACGCGCGGCATCCCGCGGCCATTTTCCTGAAGCCCCGTGCAGCAGAGCACTCCATCTGCGCACGCGCGGCCCCAGGAAGATGGCCGCCCCCACCGATGACAGGGGGTAATAGCGCAGATCGCGCGCTGCTTCTTCACGTGCGCTCAGTGGATTCGTCACTGCGACATGCGCACACCACTACGCCACCAACGTAAAGCTGAGGAAGAAACAGTGCTGTGACCACGCCCACCCGTCCTGACCAGCCTGATTGACAGGCGAAAACGGCGACTTTGGTAATGTATTTCGCAGCATAGGTGGGGAATCGGGGTACACTACATACACTATTGTAACGCACAGCACAGGCCCTATTTAACAGTATTTTTATCTCAATCTGAAAAAACGGGGTGACAGGTTCCCTATAATCCAGAAGCACATGAAGAGAAGGACAGCACCACAGCAATTGTGAAAAAACAGCTCCAGTATTTATTCTGCCATCTGCAACGTTTCGGTCCGTAGGTTCCCCATAATGTCATGTGGGGAACAAATTGTCAAAAAGAAAAAGTCAGTGTGATCTCACATGCCTTTCAGTAATACAGCAGCTCTTACTGCACGTACACATGTAGAAGACCCTCTAATCACGGGGTCTAATTGTGCTAAGTAGTAAGCTATCGGTCTCTGTTTCTTTCTATGTTGTTGTGTCAGTACTGCGGTAGCATGTCCACCCTGCTCTGTGTAAAATAAGAAAAATGGCTGATGATAGTTTGGAATGTCTGACACAATGAGCAGCTTGAGAGAGTGGAAGGAGTCAATTGCTTCTTGAGTGAGATTGTAGGGGTCTGATGGCAAACAGTCATAGAGTGGGTGCATCATTTGTGAAGCAGACCTTATCCAAGGCCTACATTAGGTCACCAAACCTAGAAAAGTGCGTAGATGCTGGTGTGACCTGGGTAAAGAGAGATTTGTATGGCCTGTTTTCTGTCTTCAGTCAGGTGTCTTGTACCTTCAGCAATACAATGTCCTAAAAATGTCACCTTTTGTTTGCAATACTGTAATTTGTCACGTGAGACTCTGCAACCCTTTTCTGCCAAAAAAAAAACACAGCAAGGAAACTGTAGCTTCCGGACATCTGGTCCGGGCAGCAGAGCAAGAGGTCATCCACGTACTGTAATAGTACAATCTGTGGATGAGGTGAAGAATGCATTTGCCAAATCAGTGACTGTGAAACATTTTGACGTGGCGGGGATCTGTGACCGTACGGTGTGTGTATTAGGGACAGTTGAGGTCACATTCACTGTAACATCATTAATAGCCCGTTAGTCATGAACTATTCTGTAAGTGTCAGGGGAACCCTTGAGTCCTTTTTTTCTTAATGGGATACAAAGGGGTGTTGCAGGGGGAATATCTCTGCACTAGAACCCCTGCCTTAACATACTCTTTAATATTCCTGCTCAGGGCCATTGATTTGACTAGACTTAAGGGGTATTGCCTTAACCAATGAGGAGTGATTCCTTTTCTTGATTTATCATGACAGGGGGAATGGGCAGCCGACCCATATTAGATTTTCCCCTTGCCCAAACGGTGTCTGGTACCTGACTCTTTTTTTTTCCCTGTCTTCAGACATTCTGGTGTCAGGTGTTACTTTCACTACTCTTGCCATATACACCATTTCTGCAATATTACACAAGTGTTTATATAAGTCACACATTAATGTCCAAATATTTATACCCGTATTTGATTGGGTAGAGTACCCCTTAAAAAAAAACTAAATTTGATTCACAAAATGTTACCAAAAGAAAATTATATATATAATTACGAAATATACTGAGTCATAAAACGGGGGAGCACAATGCCATAGGCCACAGCAATGTACAATTCTAAGAAAGTAACATCCCTATATAAATCCATAACTAACAGTTCCAAATACAAAAAGAAGGGGTTTGAAAAATACCAAATATCAATGCCAGTTGCTTGTGATAAGGTATAGGAAGTGGAAAAGACAAATAAACAGTGACTATGGTTTGAGCCAATATAATGAATGGCTAAAAAACTATATATCATATGAAGACAACCTAGAAATAGACGGTAACTATACCATCTTGTGTAAGGAAACTACTAACCTGGCAAAT
The DNA here is from genome assembly GCF_032444005.1 of Ranitomeya imitator. NCBI lineage: Eukaryota > Metazoa > Chordata > Amphibia > Anura > Dendrobatidae > Ranitomeya > Ranitomeya imitator. The sequence continues at coordinate 807,023,586 of NC_091282.1, read as the reverse complement.
GAATGGAATTAAGTGTAACTATAATAGGGCATGATTTACCTGTGGTATAATGTGCACGTGGAAGACCCTGGCGTCCCTCTGCCCCAAGTGTTTATATGAAATAGACTTGTGACTGTAATACCCTCAGGAGAGTACTGTATAGTGGCCTAGACAGCACTCAACTCTGCTCCCAGCAAATTTATAGGGGTATTGTCACTAACAATAAGTTTGTAAGCACCTCTTGGCTGTCTCGTGACTCTAGTATTTTCTTGTTTAGTCATAGGGGTTTCAGTCGCTTGTCCCCCTACCCTCATGTATTTCACAGTCTCGTCAGTAATCATGTCTGGCAGTATCAAGTCTTTGTGTACTAGTCCCAGCTGCCCCAGTGTCGGTCAAGAATTCTGTCTATTTCCCTACCAACATTGGTATGGTGGTCATCAAGGCAGGACCAGGTCTGGAGGGGACAAGAACAGGGCACACATTTGTCACTGGGTTGTCAGTATCCTAGTCTGAAGGTGAAGGAGGTGGAAGATTGGTCTGAGTGTCCATTTTCTCCACAATCCCAGCATTTCATTGTTTCTAAATCCTTAGGTCCCTTACTACGTCTCTACTGTTTTCCTCGTGTTCCAGCATACATGACACGTTGTCTTATTGTCCTAGTTTGTTCAACTCCTTTAACAACTTTCATGAGATCTTTTTAATCTACATTTCTCCATTCAGGTCTGGCTGTCTGTACTGCATCTCGTAAGCCTTTGGTCATACTGTTAATGAACGTATTTACCAATATTTTAACATCAAGTGGGTTTACTGGACTGTACCCCATGTCTGCCCATTTCAGCTGTAACCGTCCAAAGTACATCTCTACACTCTCTCCTTTTGTCACATCTGTAAAAGTCTTAATTTGCATCCTAGTACGTCACCTGCTTTTGTGCCCACCAACTCTCTAGGTCTGCCCAGGTGCACTTATACGTCCATCATATTGTCTTTATTTGTCTGTAAAATGGGAAAGGTTTGTTCTCAGGGTCAGCCAATTATTTTAGCGTAGCTAGCTAGTCAGAGGGCTTCCAGGGATAATACTCCTGTATCTGTCTTACACTACCTGATGTGGTTGGTTCTCTGGTGGTGGGGGTGACTAGATGACCGGTTGGGGGTGACATGACATGCTGGTCTACAGCTCCTTCCCAAAAGGATTACTGTCAGCTTCCCCCCAAAAGTTAATGTCTCCACTACCCACTAACCACAATCCTGTGTCAGCTTCTTATGTCACTACATGTGATCTTGTCTGGACAGGATTCAATGTAATTCACTTAGATTGGGTTGCAGCACAGATCATACAAGTATTTCTCCAGTCTGGGTTTGTCTGACCGCAATGTTTACAAGTCCATCTGTCTTGTCTTGGTCTCTGGTTATACAAAGGTATGACGGTAACAGTAATGTGTCAGTCATAGTCGGACTTTTAAGCATCAAAACATTCATAATACTCCTTAGTTCCGTCCTGCTGCACTTTCTCAGATGCCATTTATTCACATGCTATTTTCTTCCCTTGTCTGTGCCTTTTTGTACATCCCAACATCCACACTCTGGCATTTTTGCCTTTTTCAATATTGGTCTCACATCTTTCACTGCTTCCTTTTTCCAATCTGTACAGCGGTTTTTGGATCCCATTGGGGGCCCTGACTGCACACAGAATAAGTTGCCCATGGCTTCAACTTATCCGCTCAGACAACTCACCTCTAAAAATGCCCTTTTTAGTGTGCCTTGCCTTAAACCAGGGTTGCAACACGTGACAAGTCAGAGCGAGTGTCAAGGTTTAGCGGGCAGGTTACACCACCTACCACCCGGTAGACCTAAAGGATTCTAGCGGCCAGGTTAAACCACCTACCACCCGGTAGATCAGCTGGCTAGCACAGCTCCATGGAACGGCAAGGTTAGACCACCTATGTGCCGTAGGCTGACTGTAGCAGGTTACACCACCTATTACATCAGCCGTGCAGTTGGCTACCTCCTCCGTTGATCCTCAGTTTGCTATATATCAATCACTCAACTTGAAGCAGGTGAATCTTTTACCAATCTTTCAATCACTTACAAGTTTCCTCTAAAATAGGCACAATTCTTTCACTTTCAAATTCCAACTTGAACTTACCATATTTCTTTCTACTTCAATACATACAGTACTATTGCTTTAAACACAAATCTCTCAGCGTGTACTGAACCAAGGACAGAATATGCACAACTCCATATTCTTCAGCACAGCTGCATGGCCCCCTTTCCTCTGGCCCGCAGCACAAAGAGGAGAAATCAAAAACAATTCGCACAGGGGTTCGCCCCTCCCATCAGGTATAAACACAGATAAGAGCTTGTCTTACACACAGAAACAGAATGCAGCAGTTTTCAGACTTAATCTCTACAAAACATTCATCCTCTCGGAATTAAAAACAGTTTCTCTATACAGGCAGATCACTGCACAACTTGAATAAGCTGATTCTGACCGCATCCGGCCAAAACACATATAGAAACCTATCCAATGTCAAACCATATATAACACGGGTTTCACTGAATCTCAGATGTAAATTAAATGTACATTAAAAATATCCACAACTCATTCATCCTGGACAATTAACAACAGTTAGATAAGTAATGATACTTATGTGATCACTCATTCATACGTGCTCATTCAGGGATTGTTGTTTCTTTTCCTTTCACTTTTCAGTTGATTTTTACAAGAAGAAAATCCCTTATCTCAATCACTCCACCTAATTCAGCTCAAACGGAGTTGAATAATGTCTTCTGTCACATACAGAGGACCACACCTAACGGAACCCCTAATCAATCAGGGATTTACTTATTTATCCCTTATACTCATTTACTCACCTCTTATCTCATTCAGAGGTTCTCATAGACATACATACAAGGTTCACACAGCCTGCCTATTTTGCACTTTGGAATTAACACAACTCTATATAACAAAAACTGCAGCAGTGTCCACTGACACTCTGAAAGCACTTTAAGGCCAAACAACAAAAACCACGGCCCTAATACAAAATACAGCTTCATATAATGTACTGCCAATCCAAAATGGCCAAAATAACAACACTGCACATAGTCTATTCCAGCTCTGTATTACACACACTAAACAAATACACAACCAATTAGGATATTGACAGAAAATACAGATAACAATTATCACAATTATTACTCTATTATTCAAATCTCATACGGACATAAACAGACAAAACACAAAACTCACTGGTGATGTGGATTCTTTGAACCGTGTTCGCAGCCCTTTACCCAGAGGTATGGAGAGATCCAGATGAGAGATTGCAAGTGCAAAACAGATTGTAAGAATAATATTTCTCACCTTGCTGCAGCTGGTGTTTTGCATGTCCAATCTCCCAGGAGCTCCCACATACGGATTCCGAATAGTGCTGGTTACACGGCCCCACGTTGGGCGCCAAAACTGTCGTAGCTGTTTTCGTTCTGACCAATGTCAGCTGACAGATCACCAGTGAGACCAAATTGTGGAGTTACACCCGTCATTTTACAAGCGCGCTTGGAGACAAAAAGACACCTCACACACATCCTGTGAGCAAGTCACTTTTATCTGAAGTAATAGAGCAAGAAGCAATATTTTATACCATTTACAACAAATGTAATTCTCAATGCAATTCATGTAGCCCCCACCATCACCCAGGGTCATACTGACCTTTAATCTATCACGTACCAAATAACATGTTGTGACTGAATATTGAGAACATACATGATAAGAAGTGTAGTCTCCTTGAAGTGGAGACACCAAGACTACTGCATCAACAGATTCTAGTAATTCTAACAATTAAAGGCAAAAAGGCACTTAAAGGCAAACTATTAACCCTTCTATATCATATGCAAAGAGCTACTTGAGACTGAAGCAATGGAGTTGGTACGGGTAAGGTTTTCATTCTTCCTCCACCTGTAAACCCTGTTCTGCTGGTAATTCATTTGATCTCTCTGGAATTTCTGAGTTTTAGTTTTCTTAAGATCTTGTTCCCATTTTATATAGTCTCTATCCAATTCCTCCTCAAATGCAGTCATTTCCACTGTTGACATTTTCTCTTTGAGTCTATCTTGAGTAATCCGTATCTGCCCCTCTATTGCCTCCAATTTTTTCTGGTCAAGAGAAATTAATAGTTCCAGAAATATTTTGGAACAATTTTGACAGGCTTCTTCCCACTTATTCTTAATCCCCATATCCTCAACAATAAAGGAGGGAAATATTTGCACACGCAACCCTCTTGGGACAAGCTTACGTTGTAGGTACTGTTCAAGAGTTTTACTATTCCACCAGGTTTTGGTGCGTTTAAATAAAAGATCCCTTAGCTGTCGTCTGTCTGTCATTAAAGCATCAACATTAGTATCAACAACCACATTCTTATCTGGATTGTCCCCAAAAATTGTAGATATCTGATATTTACCCCATACACACGCAGTATGACAGGCCCCCATACACACGCAGTATGACAGGCCCCCATACACACGCAGTATGACAGGCCCCCATACACACGCAGTATGATGACCCATCTAGACCCCCCACATGGTGGCAGCCTCAGGCCAGACAGGAATATAATGGATATGGCCACCGCACTGCAGTTTGCCCAGGTTTTTAGTAGGTGAATGCAATAAACACACATATTATTTTTTCATTCTTAGTTGGTGTGAACACTCTACTTATCGTACAATTGTGATATTGCTAACTGTAATTTTGGCATAATATTGTCTTCTCATGAATGATCTATCTTCTACATTTTTTTATAAATGAATGTTATTGATTTTCAGATGATGGTGTAGAAAAATTTAAGAGTGCAGAAAAGTTGCATGCAAATTGGATCAAGCTTTACCTTGATGGGAATACTTCAGAAGTTCTTACGAACCTTGGCAGAAAACTAATCAAACAGTATTTAGAGGCCCTGCAGAAGCTCAGCATGTCCTTAAGCAAACAAGTTGCAGAGTATGACATCTACTCAATGACAGTTGGAGGCATTATAACGCTAGAGGTAGAATGATCTCATCTGTTAAATGTCTAATGTATTGCTTCTGATGACTGTTTCCTTTTTACTGCATGTACGTAACTGTGGGGAATTACGAGTATTGACAGCTTCAACCTTACTGGATGGGTATATTCACAATTAACATCTACAAGGGGAAATTATCTTGACCTTTTATTCATAAAATGGCCATGCTCTTTAACCTTGTGATTATTTTTGAGAAAGTCAATGGGCTCTTTAAAAGGTAGCTGTCAGCTGATTCGTACTGCCCCAAAAATTGCCGTCTTCCCTATACAGTGTGGACAATGGGGCTGTTCTCCTTTTGGAGAGTGACAAGCTGGCGTAAGCAGACTTAAAGGTCATGCAATTTCAGTCAGTGACCAGATGGGGATATATCTGTTCGATTAGTCAACTTGTCCCTGGCAGTGCTTTCTACCATGTTCTCTGAAACGCCACAGTGATTTAAAGTAAAACCTATACAGTACAGACCAAAAGTTTGGACATACCTTCTCATTTAAAGATTTTTCTGTGTTTTGATGACTAAGAAAATTGTACATTCACACTGAAGGCATCAAAACTATGAATTAACACACGTGGAATTATATACTTAACCAAAAAATTATGTCTTATATTCTAGGTTCTTCAAAGTAGCCACCTTTTGCTTTGATGACTGCTTTGCACACTCTTGGCATTCTCTTGATGAGCTTCAAGAGGTAGTCACCGAAAATGGTCTTCCAACAATCTTGAAGGAGTTCCCAGAGATGCTTAGCACTTGTTGGCCCTTTTGCCTTCACTCTGCGGTCCAGCTCACCCCAAACCATCTCGATTGGGTTCAGGTCTGGTGACTGTGGAGGCCAGGTCATCTGGCGTAGCACCCCATCACTCTCCTTCTTGGTCAAATAGCCCTTACACAGCCTGGAGGTGTGTCTGGGGTCATTGTCCTGTTGAAAAATAAATGATGGTCCAACTAAACGCAAATCGGATGGAAATTTTGAATAACTCCCCAATAGTGTCACCAGCAAAGCACCCCCACACCATCACACCTCCTCCATGCTTCATGGTGGGAACCAGGCATGTAGAGTCACCTTTTCTGCATCGCACAAAGACACTGTGGTTGGAACCAAAGATCTCAAATTTTGACTCATCAGACCAAAGCACAGATTTCCACTGGTCTAATGTCCATTCCTTGTGTTCTTTAGCCCAAACAAGTCTCTTCTGCTTGTTGCCTGTCCTTAGCAGTGGTTTTCTAGCAGCTATTTTACCATGAAGGCCTGCTAAACAAAGTCTCCTCTTAACAGTTGTTGTAGAGATGTGTCTGCTGCTAGAATCTGTGTGGCATTGACCTGGTCTCTAATCTGAGCTGCTGTTAACCTGTGATTTCTGCGGCTGGTGACTCGGATAAACTTATCCTCAGAAGCAGAGGTGACTATTGGTCTTCCTTTCCTGGGACGGTCCTTGATGGTTTTTGCCACTGCACTTGGGGACACTTTCAAAGTTTTCTTAGTTTTCTTAATTTTTCCAACTGATTGACCTTCATTTCTTAAAGTAATGATGGCCACTCGTTTTTCTTTACTTAGCTGCTTTTTTCTTGCCATAATACACATTCTAACAGTCTATTCAGTAGGACTATCAGCTGTGTATCCACTAGACTTCTGCACAACACAACTGATGGTCCCAACACCGTTTATAAGTCAAGAAATCCCACTTATTAAACCTGACAGGGCACACCTGTGAAGTGAAAACCATTCCGGTGACTACCTCTTGAAGCTCATCAAGAGGATGCCAAGAGTGTGCAGAGCAGTTATCAAAAGCAAAAGGTGCCTACTATGAAGAACCTAGAATATAAGACAGAATTTCAGTTGTTTCACTCTTCTTTGTTAAGTACATAATTCCACATGTGTTAATTCATAGTTTTGATGCCTTCAGTGTGAATGTACAATTTTCATAGTCATGAAAATACAGAAAAATCTTTAAATGAGAAGGTGTGTCCAAACTTTTGGTCTGTACTGTATATTTAGAATGCATAAACCAGAATCTGATTCATAGTGTCTTTCTTTAGAAACTTTATCAAATCAAGTTTATAGTCTGTTGTTATTGAACCTTTTCCTATCTCCACGACAGCACCCACTACGAGAGAAGGGATCCGCCCACCATCCGTGACAGGAACCTACAGGTTAAAAAGGGGTGCCCCCCCTCGCTTCTCCAGTTTGGGTTCCTGTCCACCAGGCCTCTCCGCGCTGTGCACGGGAACGGCTGAATCGGGGACTCTGGAAGCAGCGTCGGGGGTCTAGTGGGTACAGACCCCCCCTTGTCTGGTCGGAACGATGCGATCCCAGGTATTGGGGAAATGCCGCCCTGGGTCGCATAAGCATGGCGCTTCTGCGCAGATGCGGGCTGGAGCGCTTGTGACCCGGAAGTAGTTTTTTACTTCCGGGGGCGACCGGGAGGAGAAGCGCGGTATTCATTTAAAAAAGGAGCTGCAGCAAGGGGGAAGCGGGCGCTGAGATGTCCTCTGTAGGGGACGTCGAGCACCTGCAGGAAAAGAGCCGCTCACGCAGCAGCGATGTGTTACGCAGGAGGCAGAGTTCAAGAACCCCAGAGTCACGTGGCACTTCACCTCCTCCGGAATCGGTACTCTTTCATCAGCCTTGGGTGAATGTATGATTCTACACCTAGTAGCTGACAATTCCGTTTTCCTATGCTTTGGTATAGGATAAGAAGGCCTTGAAAACAAAACACGAACAGTGTGCCTTATACACAGAACCATTGCCAGACAGCTATATTAAAAAGTTGTCAGGCTTGTATTTGCCGTACGTTAGAAGAGGAAGCTCCCCTCCGTACATTAAGGTTAATGGAGGTTATTAGGGAAGAAATCAGAAGTTCCCTTAAAACTAGACAGCAAGGAGAAAATCAGTGTGGATATGTTGTCTGATTCTAGCCCCTCTCTACAGGAGGGTGAATGCTCAGATGCTTCTTCGCCATCCTCCTCGGATGAGGAAGGAAGACCGTGCTTTGCTATGGAAAATATGGAAACCTTAGTTAAAGCGGTTCGGTCAACCATGGGTGTCACAGACAATAGAGAACCTAGATCCACCCAGGAGATCATGTTTGCTGGATTATGACAGGAAAATCGCAGAACTTTCCCAGTAGTTGATACTGTCAAGGATCTGGTTAGAAGAGAATGGGTTAAACAGGATAAGGGTTTTTTACCATCATCTGCAAAAAGAAGATACGCCTTTGATGATGAGCTTTTGTCCCAGTGGGTTAAAGTCCCTAAAGTGGACGCAGCGGTGGCTTCCACCTCAAAATCCGCATCTTTGCCACTTGAAGATGTAGGATTGCTTAAAGATTCATCTGACAGGAAAGCAGACATGTTCCTAAAGAAAGTATGGGAATCATCTTCAGGAGCCTTTAAACCTGCGATCGCCAGTACTTGTACGGCTAGATCTATAATGGTCTGGGTAAGTCAGCTAGAGGACCAGCTTAAAGTAAAAATTCCCAGAGACAAATTGTTAGACTCCCTGTCCCAGATCCGGGAAGGAGTAGCCTACTTAGCAGACGCGTCGGTGGACTCTTTGAAGTTGGCAGCAAGATCGGCTGGTCTTTTGAATGCTGCCCATCGCGCACTTTGGCTTAAAACCTGGAAAGGGGATGCACAGGCTAGAGCCAAGTTGTGCACTGTTCCATGCAGGGGTGAGTACCTATTTGGCCCCGTGCTGGATGATATCCTTGCGAAAGCAGAGGATATGAAGAAAGGTTTTCCTAAGGTGTTTAATCCTAATTTTAGAAACGCCTTTAGAAGGCGGATGCCTTTCCGAAGATTTCAGTCTGACCACCCGGGTTATAGCCGAGATAGGGAACCAGCGGAACAGAAGAAAAAAGGTGCATACTTCGGGACCTCCTCTTCATCATCAAGATGTAGACACAACTATAGATAGAACTGAGCTTCCTGTAGGGGGTAGATTAAAATCCTTCCTTAACCAATGGACCAAGACAACTTCTAGTAGCTGGATCCTGGGGGTACTTGCAACAGGGTTGAAGGTGGAGTTTCAGAAGATGCCTCCGAATCAGTTTATATTGACTACTCTTGATTCTCCGGCTCAGCAACATGCCTTAGAGAAAGAGATCCAGCAATTAGTTAAAAAGCGGGTTAATTGTAGAAGTTCCAAAGGATCAGGAGAAGACGAGGTTTTATTCTCCTCTATTTTTGATTTCTAAACCTGATGGGCCCTTTAGGACTATCATAAATTTACAGAAATTGAATAAATTTCTCCAATATCACGCTTTTAAAATGGAGTCCATTAAATCGACAACTAAACTTTTGTTTCCCAGGTGTTACATGTTGGTACTGGATCTAAAAGATGCGTACTACCATCTACCAGTTTACAGGGACCACGTGCAGTTCCTCAGAATGGCGGTGCGGTTAAAAGATCAGGTTAGGCATTTTCAGTTTTTAGCAATGAACATTCTTCCAAAACATTTTAGGCTTTTTCATGTAAGTTTTGGCAAACTCCAGCCACGCTTTTTTATGTCTCTGGGTAAGAAGAAGGGTCTACCTGGGTCTCCTACCATACAGTTCCTTTTCATTCAGATGCCGACGGATAGTACGGGTTGACACTGTTGTACCCTCGGACTGCAGGGCAGCTTGAACTTGTTTGGATGTTAGTCGAGGTTCTTAATCCAACATCTTGCATTGAAATCTCTTTTCAATTTTTATTTTCCGTCCACATCTAGGGAGGTTAGCCATAGTGCCATAGGCTTTAAACTTCTTGATGACACTGCGCACGGTAGACACAGGAACATTCAGGTCTTTGGAGATGAACTTGTAGCCTTGAGATTGCTCATGCTTCCTCACAATTTGGTTTCTCAAGTCCTCAGACAGTTCATTGGTCTTCTTTCTTTTCTCCATGCTCAATGTGGTACACACAAGGACACAGGACAGAGGTTGAGTCAACTTTAATCCATGTCAACTGGCTGCAAGTGTGATTTAGTTATTGCCAACAGCTGTTAGGTGCCACAGGTAAGTTACAGGTGCTGTTAATTACACAAATTAGAGAAGCATCACAAGATTTTTCGAACATTGCCAATACTTTTGTCTGCCTCCTTTTTTATGTTTGGTGTGGAATTATATCCAATTTGGCTTTAGGACAATTCTTTTGTGTTTTTTCATTTAAGACAAATTAACCCCTTCCCGACCTGTGACACAGCGTATGCGTCATGAAAGTCGGTGCCAATCCGACCTGTGACGCATATGCTGTGTCACAGAAAGATCGCGTCCCTGCAGATCGGGTGAAAGGGTTAACTCCCATTTCACCCGATCTGCAGGGACAGGGGGAGTGGTAGTTTAGCCCAGGGGGGGTGGCTTCACCCCCTCGTGGCTACGATCGCTCTGATTGGCTGTTGAAAGTGAAACTGCCAATCAGAGCGATTTGTAATATTTCACCTAAAAAAATGGTGAAATATTACAATCCAGCCATGGCCGATGCTGCAATATCATCGGCCATGGCTGGAAATACTAATGTGCCCCCACCCCACCCCTCCGATCGCCCCCCCAGCCCCCCGATCTGTGGCCCGCTCCCCTCCGTCCTGTGCTCCGCTCCCCCGTCCTCCTGTCCGCTCCCCCGTGCTCCAATCACACCCCCCCGTGCTCCAATCAAACCCCCCCGCACTCCGATCCCCCCCCGTGCTCCGAACCACCCCCCCTGCACACCGATCCCCCCCCCCTGCACACCGATCCACCCGCCCGCACACCGATCACTCTCCCCCATGCTCCGATCCCTCCCCCCCCGTGCTCCGACGCCCCCCCGTGCCCTGATCTCCCCCCCCTGTGCCCTGATCTCCCCCCCTTATACTTACCAATCCTGGCGGGGTCCGTCAGTCTTCTTCCCCGAGCGCCGCCATGTTCCAAAATGGCGGGCGCATGCGCAGTGCGCCCGCCGAATCTGCCGGCCGGCAGATTCGTTCCAATGTGAATTTTGATCACTGTGATATAATCTATCACAGTGGTCAAAATAAAAAAACAGTAAATGACCCCCCCCATTTGTCCCCCATAGATAGGGACAATAATAAAATAAAGAATTTTTTTTTTTTTCACTAAGGTTGGAGTTAGAACTAGGGTTAGGGTTAGGGGTAGGGTTAGGGGTAGGGTTAGGGTTAGGGTTAGGGGTAGGGGTAGGGGTAGGGTTAGGGGTAGGGTTAGGGGTAGGGTTAGGGGTAGGGGTAGGGGTAGGGTTAGGGGTAGGGTTAGGGGTAGGGGTAGGGGTAGGGTTAGGGGTAGGGTTAGGGGTAGGGGTAGGGTTAGGGTTAGGGTTTCGGTATGTGCACACGTATTCTGGTCCTCTGCGGATTTTTCTGCAGCGGATTTGATAAATCCGCAGTGCTAAACCGCTGCGGATTTATGGCAGATTTACCGCAGTTTTTCTGCGCATTTCACTGCGGTTTTACAACTGCGATTTTCTATTGGAGCAGTTGTAAAACCGCTGTGGAATCCGCAGAAAGAAGTGACATGCTGCGGAATGTAAACCGCTGCGTTTCCGTGCAGTTTTTCCGCAGCATGTGTACAGCGATTTTTGTTTCCCATAGGTTTACATTGAAATGTAAACTCATGGGAAACTGCTGCGGATCCGCAGCGTTTTCCAAAGCGTGTGCACATACCTTTAGAATTAGGCTATGTGCACACGGTGCGGATTTGGCTGCGGATCCGCAGCGGATTGTTCCATCAGGTTTACAGTACCATGTAAACCTATGGAAAACCAAATCCGCTGTGCCCATGGTGCGGAAAATACCGCACGGAAACGCTGCGTTGTATTTTCCGCAGCATGTCAATTCTTTGTGCGGATTCCGCAGCGTTTTACACCTATTCCTCAATAGGAATCCGCAGGTGAAATCCGCAGGTAAAACGCAGTGCCTTTTACCCGCGGATTTTTCAAAAATGGTGCGGAAAAATCTCACACGAATCCGCAACGTGGGTACATAGCCTTAGGGTTAGGGTTGGGTTGGAATTAGGGTTGTGGTTAGGGTTAGGGGTGTGTTGGGGTTAGGGTTGTGGTTAGGGGTGTGTTGCGGTTAGGGTTGTGGTTAGGGTTACGGCTACAGTTGGGATAAGGGTTAGGGGTGTGTTGGCGTAAGAATTGAGGGGTTTCCACTGTTTAGGCACATCAGGGGGTCTCCAAACGCAACATGGCGCCACCATTGATTCCAGCCAATCTTTTATTCAAAAAGTCAAATGGTGCTCCTTCCCTTCCGAGCCCCGACGTGTGCCCAAACAGTGGTTTACCCCCACATATGGGGTATCAGTGTACTCAGGACAAACTGGGCAACAATTACTGGGGTCCAATTTCTCCTGTTACCCTTGAGAAAATAAAAAATTGCTTGCTAAAACATCATTTTTGAGGAAAGTAAAATGATTTTTTATTTTCACGGCTCTGCGTTGTAAACGTCTGTGAAGCACTTGGGGGTTCAAAGTGCTCACCACATATCTAGATAAGTTCCTTGGGGGGTCTAGTTTCCAAAATGGGGTCACTTGTGGGGGGTTTCTACTGTTTAGGCACACCAGGGGCTCTGCAAACGCAACGTGACGCCCGCAGACCATTCCATCAAAGTCTGCATTTCAAAACGTCACTACTTGACTTCCGAGCCCCGACATGTGCCCAAACAGTGGTTTACCCCCACATATGGGGTATCAGCGTACTCAGGACAAACTGGGCAACAATTACTGGGGTCCAATTTCTCCTGTTACCCTTGAGAAAATAAAAAATTGCTTGCTAAAACATCATTTTTGAGGAAAGAAAAATGATTTTTTATTTTCACGGCTCTGCGTTGTAAACGTCTGTGAAGCACTTGGGGGTTCAAAGTGCTCACCACATATCTAGATAAGTTCCTTGGGGGGTCTAGTTTCCAAAATGGGGTCACTTGTGGGGGGTTTCTACTGTTTAGGCACACCAGGGGCTCTGCAAACGCAACGTGACGCCCGCAGACCATTCCATCAAAGTCTGCATTTCAAAAGTCACTACTTCCCTTCTGAGCCCCGACGTGTGCCCAAACAGTGGTTTACCCCCACATATGGGGTATCAGCGTACTCAGGAGAAACTGGACAACAACTTTTGGGGTCCAATTTCTCCTGTAACCCTTGGGAAAATAAAAAATTCTGGGCTAAAAAATTATTTTTGAGGAAAGAAAACGTATTTATTATTTTCACTGCTCTGTGTTATAAACTTCTGTGAAGCACTTGGGGGTTCAAAGTGCTCACCTCACATCTAGATAAGTTCCTTTCGGGGTCTAGTTTCTAAAATGGGGTCACTTGTGGGGGGTTTCTACTGTTTAGCCACATCAGGGGCTCTGCAAACGCAACGTAACGCCCGCAGAGCATTCCATCAAAGTCTGCATTTCAAAATGTCACTACTTGACTTCCGAGCCCCGACATGTGCCCAAACTGTGGTTTACCCCCACATATGGGGTATCAGCGTACTCAGGAGAAACTGTACAACAACTTTTGGGGTCAAATTTCTCCTGTTACCCTTGGGAAAATAATAAATTGCAGGCTAAAAGATCATTTTAGAGAAAATAAAATTTTTATTTTATTTTCATGGCTCTGCGTTATAAACTTCTGTGAAGCACTTGGAAGTTCAAAGTCCTCACCACACATCTAGATTAGTTCCTTTGGGGGTCTAGTTTCCAAAATGGGGTCATATGTGGGGGATCTCCAATGTTTAGGCACACAGGGGCTCTCCAAACGTGACATGGTGTCCGCTAATGATTGGAGCTAATTTTCCATTTAAAAAGCCAATTGGCGTGCCTTCCCTTCCGAGCCCTGCCGTGCGCCCAAACAGTGGTTTACCCCCACATATGGGGTATCAGCGTACTCAGGACAAACTGGACAACAACATTTGCGGTCCAATTTCTCCTATTACCCTTGGCAAAATAGGAAATTCCAGGCTAAAAATCATTTTTGAGGAAAGAAAAATTATTTTTTATTTTCATGGCTCTGCATTATAAACTTCTGTGAAGCACCTGGGGGTTTAAAGTGCTCAATATGCATCTAGATAAGTTCCTTGGGGGGTCTAGTTTCCAAAATGGGGTCACTTGTGGGGGAGCTCCAATGCATAGGCACACAGGGGCTCTCTAAACGCGACATGGTGTCCGCTAACAATTGGAGCTAATTTTCCATTCAAAAAGTCAAATGGCGCGCCTTCCCTTCCGAGCCCTGCCGTGTGCCCAAACAGTGGTTTACCCCCACATATGAGGTATCGGCGTACTCGGGAGAAATTGCCCAACAAATTTTAGGATTCATTTTATCCTATTGCCCATGTGAAAATGAAAAACTGAGGCGAAAAGAATTTTTTTGTGAAAAAAAAAAGTACTTTTTCATTTTTACAGATCAATTTGTGAAGCACCTGAGGGTTTAAAGTGCTCAATATGCATCTAGATAAGTTCCTTGGGGGGTCTAGTTTCCAAAATGGGGTCATTTGTGGGGGAGCTCCAATGTTTAGGCACACGGGGGCTCTCCAAACACGACATGGTGTCCGCTAACGATGGAGATAATTTTTCATTCAAAGAGTCAAATGGCGCTCCTTCCCTTCCGAACCTTACCATGTGCCCAAACAGTGGTTTACCTCCACATGTGAGGTATCGGTGTACTCATGAGAAATTGTCCAACAAATTTTAGGATCCATTTTATCCTGTTGCCCATGTGAAAATGAAAAAAATTGAGGCTAAAAGAATTTTTTTGTGAAAAAAAAGTACTTTTTCATTTTTACGGATCAATTTGTGAAGCCCCCGGGGGTTCAAAGTTCTCACTATGCATCTAGATAAGTTCCTTGGGGCGTCTAGTTTCCAAAATGGGGTCACGTGTGGGGGAGCTCCAATTTTTAGGCACACGGGGGCTCTCCAAACGTGACATGGTGTCCGCTAAAGAGTGGAGCCAATTTTTCATTCAAAAAGTCAAATGGCGCTCCTTCCCTTCCAAGCCCTGCCGTGCGCCCAAACATTGGTTTACCCCCACATATGAGGTATCAGCGTACTCAGGACAAATTGGACAACAACTTTCGTGGTTCAGTTTCTCCTTGTACCATTGGGAAAATAAAAAAAATGTTGCTAAAAGATAATTTTTGTGACTAAAAAGTTAAATGTTCATTTTTTCCTTCCATGTTGCTTCTGCTGCTGTGAAGCACCTGAAGGGTTAAAAAACTTCTTGAATGTGGTTTTGAGCACCTTGAGGGGTGCATTTTTTAGAATGGTGTCACTTTTGGGTATTTTCATCCATATAGACCCCTCAAACTGACTTCAAATGTGAGGTGGTCCCTAAAAAAAATGGTTTTGTAAATTTCGTTGTAAAAATGAGAAATCGCTGGTCAAATTTTAACTCTTATAACTTCCTAGCAAAAAAAAATGTTGTTTCCAAAATTGTGCTGGTGTAAAGTATACATGTGGGAAATGTTATTTATTAACTATTTTGTGTCACATAACTCTCTGGTTTAACAGAATAAAAATTCAAAATGTGAAAATTGCGAAATTTTCAAAATTTTCGCCAAATTTCCGTTTTTATCACAAATAAACGCAGAATTTATTGACCTAAATTTACCACTAACATGAAGCCCAATATGTCACGAAAAAACAATCTCAGAACCGCTAGGATCCGTTGAAGCGTTCCTGAGTTATTACCTCATAAAGGGACACTGGTCAGAATTGCAAAAAACGGCCAGGTCATTAAGGTCAAAATAGGCTGGGTCATGAAGGGGTTAAATGAAGATAATAATAACAAAGAATTTGTGTTTGCAATAATTTTCAGGAAGAAACTGAGTATTATCTGACAGAATTGCTGGGGTGTCAATACTTTTGGCCACAACTGTATGTTTCCCCGTGTTTGCGTGGTTTTCTTCTGGGTACTCCATTTTCCTCCCACACTCCAAAGACATACTGATAGGGCTCACAATATAAATTCCCTATCTGGGACAGCGTTGATAATGTGTGCAAAACTGTAAAGCGCTGCAGAATATGTTAGCGCTATATAAAAAGTATTATTATTACTCCCACTGTGGGACATGTACTATTTTTATTCTGATCCCTTGTCTCATACACTACTGTACTCATGCTTATTGCTGGATCTCACAGACCACCGTACCCTGGGGTCATCACATGACCTCAGGGTACCATGGTTACCATTGGGACCTTCGATTTTCATCGTGGGGGTCCGATGATTACTAAGTGGGTCATGTGACCCCCTTGTAACAACTTAAATATCGCTGTCTCGATTGACAGTGGTATTTAAGGGGTTAATTGACCCCGATCAGTCGCAAAACTGGCTGGGTCTGATACTGCAGGGTGTCAGCTGTCACAGCGGGGTGTCAGCACCGCTTGGCGGTGCTATACTCTTATTCCGCAGCGCTGAGGAATAAGGCCCTTCACCACCACCGTTAAAAGGCGTATCAGTAGTTGTTAAGGGGTTAGAAATTGAAACGCCTCCTGACGCACCCTACTGAGTAACATCCCTACACGATAAACTTCAGTGGCCGAGTCTGGTCCGCAAAACAGATGCTTCGCTGGCTGGAGAAACGGATCCATTTTTAAAACTGTTGTGTGTATGGGTCAGTAAAATTCTATAGGTCATTGTACTGTGTGAGAAAAAAAAATCAAACTTAACACGAACGGATGTGTCACACGGATGTGTGAATGTAGCCTAACCATAATATCTAGAAGTATAGTATTCCACAATATGTCATTTCTGTTAATCGAACTGTTTTTTTTTATAGTTCTTATACAGCTCATGTATTTATTTAGGATAACATTTTCTTTTCATTTTTTTTTTTGCAGATGTTCGTTCTTCTTATACTCAGCATTCCAAGTGCTTTTAGCAGCATGGCTGAGTTTGATTTGCCGTTAGCCTCACCAGTCTTCTCCCTCTTCTTTTATATGATGTGTCTTGTGCTTGGTGCCATTCATGTCATTGTATGCACATCAAGTGAAAACATGTGCTTCTTCTGCAGCATATCATGGATGATGGCGATGGCCATTATGGTTCTCATATCAGCTCTTCTTTGTATTCTTCTGTCGGTTTTAGGAAAGATTATTTTAAAACATAAATCATCTAATGAGGTAGGTAAAGTTACCATAATGCCGAAATGCAATATATTGTGCTGTTGCAGAAATTGATTAGACTGTTTTGTGTTTTACTTGTGGGAATATATATACTGTGGTTTGCTCCATTCCACCAGCTAAATAGTGAACTGATTTGTCTGGATTAAATTTGACAATTACGGAACCCAGTATGCTCTCATAAATGTTCAGACTCGCAATGTAACATTTTGATATACTATGTCTGACCTTTGAGACACTCCAATCCAGGGTATGAAAGGGCAGCATCACTGTTGTAAGATTGCATATTGGCACTCCCGGATCTGCAGCTGCCCTCCTTTTATTTGAGAGGGAATTCTCTTCAAGTCTCTGCACCTAAGGCTACTTTCACACTAGCGTTTTCTGCAATCCGTCACAATGCGTCGTTTTGCAAAAAAAACGCATCCTGCAAAAGTGCTTGCAGGATGCGTTTTTTCCCCATAGACTTGTATTGACGACGCATTTGCGACGGATTGCCACACGTCGCATCCGTCGAGCGACGGATGCGTCGTGCTTCTGCTGACCGTCTGGAGCAAAAAACGCTACATGTAACGTTTTTGCTCCTGACGGACCACTTTTTCCGACCGCGCATGCGTGGCCGGAACTCCGCCCCCACCTCCCCGCACCTTACAATGGGGCAGCGGATGCGCCGGAGAAATGCATCCGCTGCCTCCATTGTGCAATGCGCTAAACGCTAGCGTCGGAATCTCTCCCCGACGCATTGCGACGGGGAGATTCCGACGCTAGTGTGAAAGAAGCCTAAGATGGCTTGACCTCGGCTGTGGGTGAAAAATCGTGAATGAGATGCAGAGCCAGTTTCTTTGTTGCAGCCTCTTTATTATTAGGATTGGTGGTGTTCTCACCAAAGATAAAGTGATGGCATGTCCAAGTGATATGCCATCATTTTTCTAAATGGAAATGCCCTTTTAATTCATCGTTTTTTCTCTTCTTGCAGCTGCCAGTAGGACCGCTTGCTGCATAATGTATTACTATTGATCTCAGGTTGTATATAGAATGTGGTTAGCTTCCTCATTTAACTGATGCAGATAGACAGTATTCTCATTTACCTTTCTATGCTGGTAATTTGAAGTTTTGTGTAAAATGGAGCTCTGACAGCTGTAAAACATATTGAGACATTATTCAACACAGAAAGTTGTATCTAAAATTGATGACATTAAAGAGGACCGATCAAAAGTGGTCTAATTTTACTCTTATTTATACCTTCTGCATCCAGTATTTTTTTTTTTTTAAATCCTTCTTACGGTTCCAGAGATTTGGGCCTTTTTAGCTAGTGGTTAATTTTTTAAACACTAAAAAGGAGACGTTGCTCAGAGCGTAATTAGGCAGAGCAGCCTAAAGACATCATGCCTCTTAGTAAAGCCATAAAAATTAGGACTAAATATAAAGGCCGATTTCTTTGAAACCGTATAAAAAAGATACACTGGGAAGAAGTGGGAATAAAATAAGAGCAAAAACTGTCCACTAATCTGGTGACTGGTCTTTTATAGAGGGCTAGTAATCTTGTGGCTAAATGTTGTAAGAGGCCCTTAACCCCCTCTCTTTACATCAGCCATAATTTTTGTTTTCATTGACTAGGCTGTATTGGCTATGTCTCATGGTTTGAGTTCAGTTTGCCTCCTTTCATGGCTGCACAGGGTATCATGATTGTACTTGGGTCAAGGCCTCATGTTTGTTTTCATTTTGTGGTTGAAGTGCACCACAATGTTTTCTTTGTTGTCCACTAAACCTTTATTAGTCTAACTACTCCACATTATCGCTGTGAATACTGCCCTTCAGCTACGCCTCAGTAAGGCTACGTTCACATTGGCGTTCCGCCAATGTGCGTCGCTGTTGCGCCGGCGACGCAGCGGCGACGCGCCCCTATGTTTAACATAGGGGACGCGTGCGTCGTTTTGGTGGCATTTTTCGCCACGTGCGTCGTTTCCGACGCTAGCGTCGGACGCAAGAAAACGCTACATGTAGCATTTTCTGTGCGTCCGATTTTCGTCGGAAAACGACGCACGCGTCGCGCAACGCTAATGTGAACGTAGCCTAAGGCTTTTTCAGGTGGGGCTAGTCAAACAATTGAGCTATCCCAATCAGAGTGAAGGTTTATCATAAATTCAGATGGATTATTCTCTTAAATGTAAGTCTAATCTAATGCTGTGAGAAGGTCATGGTAAAATACTGAGGGGGGGAGATGTGTGTCACTTCGAATGTTAGCCTCAGTGATATGAACCTGGAAAAATGCTCCAGCACACTGTTAAGGGTTGAGTTTTTGTGGACAGTTGAGGAATGGGTGGGAGGCTGTAAACCATATCTCCTCCCTCTGGGTGTGGTCCAGAAGGTAAATGTGGACCCTTTGGACTAATTCAGTGTTCGGTGTTTCTGGAGATGAGCTCTCCAGAACTCTTCTCGTTTTAAAGAGAACTGTTCCTTTGTTTTTGTTCCTCTGAGTGGGCAGATCCTCGCAGCCACACAAAAAGTACTGTAGGCCATTTTGTTTTTCCCATTATGCCGTGTGTGTTTACCTAATTTTGGACTGGTTTATGCAGTACTTTTTGATAAACTAGTTGAGAACTTAAATGAGTGAGTCGATCTACCAAAGATGGTGCTAGAAGTGTGGACAACTTCCCTAGGAAGAACCTGTTACGATTGTAGACAAACTTCATGTCTTGGGTGGAAGTGACTATAAGCCAGGAAGCGACGTCGGACTGCATGGAGGAGCTGATCAAACACCTGGTTCAAGTCTTGCAACAGTAGCAGCTAGCACTACAGGAAACAAATAAACTGTTGGTGAAGCAGCTGGATCAGCTGTCTCGGCAACACCTAAGAAGGATAGTAAGAAGTCAGGAAAGGGTAGAAGATGTGCTATCTATAACGTCAAACTACCAGATACCTGGCAGAAACCCCTATGCTAACCCTGCACTTCAAAAATTATCAGAAAAGAGCAGAATTCTCTGATTATGGACCTCATGTCCGACAGCAAAGAAGAGGTCCAGGTATCCGTTTCTGGGATAGTACACGCTCATACCCCACAGCCTGAATCCCAGGGTGGGTCCCGTAAAAGACCAAGAAGAAGGGAAAGTATTTACTGACCTAGCAGAGGGAGGGAAGAAATATCTCTTTTCCTCCAAGGACACGGATCATCTCCTCCATGCGGTACAAAATACCATGCAGGTGGAGGAAACCCCAAAACCCCTCTCTGTACAGAACGAGATGTTTGGGGGTTTACGATCCCAGAGAAATAGAGTATTCACAGTCAACAGCCACATTCGTTCAATGATTATGGAGGAATGGGAGGATGCGGAAAAAAGACGGGTCGTTCCTAGAGACTTCAAACTTCGCCTACCCTTTCAGCCAGAAGACATCAAAGCCTGGGACAATATCCCTAAGATCGATGTTAGAGTAGCCAAAGTGGCAAAGAGAACCTCAGTCCCGTTTGAAGAGTCCTCCATCCTGAAAGACCCATGGAACGGAAGGCGGACGGTCTCCTAAAGATAACCTGGGAAACATCGGCAGCCATAATCTGGGCTAACATCGCGGCAACATCGGTGGCTCGATCTATGCATTTATGGGTCGAAGAATTGGAAGAATACTTGAGGTCTAAGACCCCCAGAGACATCATGCTAAAGTCAAACTTATTGAGAATTTCACAAGAAAAACAATGGTGTGCTTGGTTTTAACATAACTTTTTTCTTTCATGAGTTATTTACAAGTTTATGACCACTTATAAAATGTGTTCAAAGCGCTGCCCATTGTGCTGGATTGTCAATGCAACCCTTTTCCCCCACTCTTGACACAGTGATATCAACACCGCAGAAGAAATGCTAGCACTGACTTCCAGTATCCGTTGTTTCAGATGCTGCACATCTCGTATCTTCACAGCATAGACCACCACATTATGGGTATCAGGTCCGAGCATTCCTACATGAACAGTTTCCTTGAAAGTGGATTGGTCGTTGTGGGCCAGTTGAATGGCCACCAAGGATTACTGATCTGACCCCCTTAGACTTTTAACTTTGGGGTCATCTGAAGGCAATTGTCTATGCTGAGAGGATGCTAGAGATGTGCAGCATCTGAAACAACAGATACTGGAAGCCTGTGCTAGCATTTCTTCTGCGGTGTTGCTATCAGTGTGTCAAGAGTGGGAGAAGAGGGTTGCGTTGACAATCTAACACAATGGGCAGTACTTTGAACACATTTTATAAGTGGTCTTAAACTTGTAAATAACTCATGAAAGAATAAAGTTACGTTAAAACCAAGCACACCATTGTTTTTCTTGTGAAATTCGCAATAATTTTGATGTCACATGACCCTCTTCCCATTGGAAAAAATAAACTTGTATCCAAAATGGCCGCCATGGTCACCACCCATCTTGAAAAGTTTTCCCCCTCCCATATACTAATGAGCCACAAACAGGAAGTTGATATCACCAACCATTCCCATTTTATTTAGGTGTATCCATATAAATGGCCCACCCTGTACATTCTGTCAGCAGATTCTAGTTCCATGTTTGTGTATGTGTATATACAGTGTGTATGTATATATATATATATATATATATATATATATATATATATATATTCAGGGTCTGAATACTTATGACCATGTGATATTTCAGTTTTTCTCTTTTAATAAATTTGCAAAGATTTCTACATTTCTGTATATATATAACAGTGGGTACAGAAAGTATTCAGATCCCTTTAAGTTTTTCACTCTTTGCTTCATTGCAGCCATTTGGTAAGTTCAAAAAAGTTCATTTGTTTTCTCATTAATGTACACTCTGCACCCCATCTTGGCTGTAAAAAAAAAAAACAAATGTAGAAATTTTTGCAAATTTAATAAAGAAAAACTGAAATATCACATGGTTATAAGTATTCAGACCCTTTGCTCAGACACTCATAATTAAGTCACATACTGTCCATTTCCTTGTGATCCTCCTTGAGATGGTTCTACTCCTTAATTGGAGTCCAGCTGTGTTTAATTAAACTGATAGGACTTGATTTGCAAAGGCACACATCTGTCTATATAAGACCACACAGCTCACAGTGCACGTCAGACCAAATGAGAATCATGAGGTCAAAGGAACTGACCAAGGAGCTCAGAGACAGAATTGTGGCAAGGCACAGATCTGGCCAAGGTTACAACAGAATTTCTGCAGTACTCAAGGTGCCTAAGAGCACAGTGGCCTCCATAATCCTTAAATAGAATTGAATAGTACGTATCTCTCCTCAAAGTGGGCTTAAATCAGACAGTCAGACAATGTTCTTGGACCGGCACCTCCCATCTTCTTACGATATCTACAGTCTCCCCTGCATCGAGCTCCTACGCAGGCGTACTTCTGTTGAGGGAAGAGCAAAGTACTGCAGTGTGCATGTGCCAGGGCTCTTTGATCATTCCTGGCACCTGTGCACTGCAGTACTTTGCTCTTCCCTCAACAGAAGTACGCCTGCGCAGGAGCTCGATGCCAGGGAGACTGTTGGATGAAGTAGGGACGCGTCATCGACACAAAAAGCAAGTACGACAGCGATCGTTAGAAGATGGGAGGTGCTGGACCAAGAACATAGACACCCCTCGTACCGGACAGCCCTGCAGATGAGTATTATAAAAGGTCTTTTTCTTCTTACAGATCGGGTTGGGTGCATCCTATTATGTTGTATAGCCTCACAGGTGGTGGCCGTATCTCATATCGGCCAAACCTGCTGACAGGTTCGCTGTTAGAATTGCTTACTCGTGCATGTGTCATCTTTGTCATTTTTTTTTTTTTTTTTTTACTAATTTTCCTGTAAGCTCTTTACATTTTATGTTAAAGCTTAAAACTTGAATAAACTTGATCTTTGTGTGCTCAGAGAATGTGTGGCTTTTGACTGTTGGACAGCAGTGTGGATTTAATGAATGGAGGCAGTGTGTTATGTATCTGGGGTGTGTGGACCGTGTTGGGGTCTGCTTTGTATTCCTTTTGCAGCCTGAGTGGAAATAGATTAACCCCTTGCAGTCGCACCCATGTCATGTCCTGAGAATTATGACTGTGACAACTTGGTAGCTGCGTTGTGATAGAAGTGTATACATGGCAGTGAGGTATAGTTTTCTGGTTTTTGTTGTCTTCCACTACCATGGGCATTAAAATAAATTTTTATAAAAGTGGACTGAAGGGTTGTTCTTAAATTTCATCTTCAGGAATGCTTCGATACCCAGGCATCTGGCTTCCTGTTTGGGCTCTACGCTCCAGAAGATTTACAATTTAGACTAGCTGCCCCACTAGCCTGAATTGTGCACTTTCCGATGCTGAAGCAGGAGTGTGCTCCAGTGATCCTAGACAGCATTAGATCAGCACTTACATGTTCTTTCACCTATTTACTGCACAAAAGTCGGTAACCTAGGCAACATACAGTTAGCAATCCCTCTGTTTTTGAGAACCAAGAGGATTTTTTATAAGATGTAGTTTGCCAAGTTGCTAGTATTTACAAACACTGCAATTTTAACCATTGGTGATGTTACGAGAACCTTTTTAAGTTGTAAACTATAGTTTAAAGCTCAAGAGTTGAATAAGTATTTTTAGTGCCATAACATATAGTACAATTGATTTTAATAATTTTTGGTTTGTGTATGGTCTCTGTAGAAACTTACAACCGTTCTTTCTTTAATATTTGTGATGATTATATGTTTTTCAGAAAACAAACTCCAACATCTCAACATGGTCAGAACTAGACCTTCTTCTGTTGGTGGGGACACTTGGACATGTTTTAAGTATGGGGGCTAGTAGCTTTATTGAGGAGGAACATCAAACCTGGTATTTCCTTGTCAATACCTTGTGTCTTGCTTTATCTCAAGAAATATGTAGAAAATACTTTCTTCTAAGAAAAATAATTAAAATGAGCACTACAGACTTAGACCATGAGCCACAAGGAGATGTTTACATTAATGAAATTTATGATGCACACAAAAAGGAGTTAAGAGAAGTCCGGTCAACAATTTTAGAACGTTTTATTAAAGACAATGAAAAATGGATTGCATTGACAAGTCCTGGTGTTATCCTCATATGTTGTCGTTTATTACGTCCCTTGAATCAGACTGGAATTCAGTGGATACACCGATCTGATTTTGGCCACTGGCTGACAAGGTAACTATACAATATGTGTGTTTTCTTTCTAGCTTCTTTAGTGTATTGATTATTGGGTTGTGGGACATAGGTCATACAATGCACAATTGATTGTGACTTGTTTCCCATGGGGGACCCCTAAGGCCTGCTTCACACGTCAGTGGCTCCGGTACATGAGGTGACAGTTTCCTCACGTACCGGAGACACTGACTAACGTAGACACATTGAAAGCATGTGTTACTGCACATGTCAGCGTGTTTTCACGGATCGTGTGTCCGTGTGCAAAACACGGAGACATGTCCGTGTTCGTGGGAACGCACGGATTACACGGACCCATTAAAGTCAATGGGTCCGTGTAGAGCATGTACCACACACGGACGCTGTCCGTGTGCAGTCCGTGTGCCGTGCAGGAGACAGCGCTACTGTAAGCGCTGTCCCCCCCACGTGGTGCTGAAGCCGCCATTCATATCTTCTCTCCAGCAGCGTTCGCTGGAAAGAAGAAATGAAAAATCCTTTTATTTTTTTTTTTGTCCTCGTGTTTAAAATAAAGATCCCTGTGGCTCCCCCCCCCCGCTGTTACTAAAATACTCACACGGCTCCCTCACAGCGTCCTGTCCTTGCCGCACCTTCTCCTATATGAGCGGTCACGTGGGACCGCCGATTAGTCATGAATATGCGGCTCGACCTCCCATACGGGTGGAGCCGCATATTCATTACTGTAATAAGCGGCACCACGTGACCACTCATACAGGAGAAGGTGTGGCGAGGACAGGACACTGCGAGGGAGCCGGGTGAGTATTTTGGCTAAGCAATACTGTGCAGCTACATATGGGGTATTGCCACGTTCAGTAGAAATTGTGGCAAAAATTTTGGTGCTGTTTTTACCCATTTCTCAGAATGAAAATGTAAAACTTGGGGCTAACACACAATCTTGGTGGTAAAAATGTAAATTATTTTATCTTCCATGCTCGGTATAAAAGTCTGTGACACACCTATGGTGTCAATATAATCAATGCACCCCTAGATGAATTCATTGAGATGTTTAGTTTGTAAAATGGGGTCACTTATGGTGGTTATGCTGTTCTGGCACCTCAGGGGCTCTGCCAATATAACATGGCACCCTCAAACCAGTGCTGCAAAATCTGGAGTGTAATATGACGTTTCTTCCCTTCTAAACTTTGCACTGTGCCTCAAAAGTAGTTTTCGCTGACATATGGGGTATCGGTGAATTCAGGAGAAATTGCACAACAAATTTTGGGGTACATTTTCTCCTGTTACCCTAGTGAAAATGTGATTTTTTTATTTTTACAGCTTAACGTTATAAACTTCTGTGAAGCACCTGTGAGTTCAAGGTGCTCAATATACATCTAGATAAGTTCCCTAAGGGGTCTAGTTCCAAAATTGTGTCGCTTGTGGGAGGTTTTCACTGTTAAGGCACATCAGGGGCTCTCCAAACGCGACATAGTGTCCGCTAATTCCAGCAAATTTTACATTCAAAAAGTCAAATGGCGCTCCTTCCCTTCCAAGCTCTGCCATGCGCCCAAACATTATATTTCCCCTATATATGGGGTATCGGCGTGCTCAGGAGAAATTGCACAACAAATTGTATGGTACATTTTCTCCTGTTACTCTTGCAAAACTTTTAAAAAATAGGTCTAGAGGAAAATTTTTGTGAAAGAAAAATAAATGTTAATTTTTTCCTTCCACATTCCAAAAATTCTCGTTAAGTACCTGAAGGGTTAATAAACTTCTTGAATGTGGTATTGCACACCTTGAGGTGGGTGCAGTTTTTAGAATGGTGTCACTTTTGGGTATTTTCTATCTTATAGGCCCTTCAAAGTCACTTCAAATGTGATGTGGTCCCTAAAAAAAAATAAATTTGCAAATTTTGTTGTAAAAATTAGAAATCGCTGGTCAACTTTTAACCCATATTACAAACTAACAAAAAAAATTGTGCTGATGTAAAGTAGACATGTGGGAAATGTTATTTAATACTAGTTTTGTTTGACACCACTCTCTGATTTAAGGGCATAAAAATTAAAAGTTTGAAAATTGCAAAATTTTCAACATTTTCCGTTTGTTTAACAAATAAATGCAAGTCATTTCAAATAAATTTTACCACTAACATGAAGTACAATATGTTACGAGAAAACAGTCTCAGAATCACCGGGATCCGTTGAAGCATTCTAGAGTTATGACCTCATGAAGTGACAGTGGTCAGAATTGTAAAAATTGGTCTGGTCAGGAAGGTGAAAACAGGCTTCGGGGCGAAAGGGTTAAAAACAAAACAATGGTATACATGGGGGGCAGCAGTGAGAATAATGGTCTGGTTTGACCTGGTGAAAGCTCCTCTTTAAATGTCATGATTGCTACTGTGTGTGCATTGGTTCCCATTAAAGAACATCACAATAGCGGGGTTCTTATGGGTTGTCATGACAACTTGGGAACTGTTGAAGATGGTCTTTTGCTGTCATCTTAGACCTCTTATTAACCCCAGCCTGTAGATTGGCTTAAAGGTAACCTGTCAGCAGGATTGTGCCTAGTAGCCTTACACAGTGTCAGGTCGGTGCTGTTATACTGAATACAATGATACCTGGGTTGATGAAATCCATCTTGTGGTTGTTCCTTAATCTTTATTTTCAGTTTTGTGTTAATCAGATTCTCGTGCCCTAAGGCAGGGCTGGTGCATGTGGTGCTCTGATTAGGTATTCATAATGCAGACTGCTGACAGGACACTGATCCCTCACTGACCCGCCCTCTAGTTTGCATAATGAATACCAGCACATACTGAACGAAAAAAACAAAAAAAGCTGAATGCTTATGCAGTCAGGTGCAGCGCCCATCGGAGAAGACGGACAGCGGGAGGGACACCGGGACTTGGGAGGTACGGGGGGTGGGATCGGAGTGTGTGTGTGGGGGGGGGGGGATCTGAGGACAGGACGGAGGGGAAAGGAGGACAGGACAGAGGGGAGGAAATACTGTCAGTCGTGGGGGGGCAGATCGCAGTCTCAAGCCGTGGCCGATGATACTGCAGCATTGGCCATGGCTGGATTGTAATATTTCACCAATTTTCATTGGTGAAATATTACGATTGCTCTGATTGAAAGTGAAACAGTCACTTTCAACAGCCTATCAGAGCGATCGTAGCCACGGGGGGCAATCCCCCCCCCCCCGGGCTCAAGTACAAGCCCCCCTGTATCTGCAGGTCGGGTGAAATTTCAATTAACCCTTTCACCCGACCTGCAGGAACGCGATCATTCTGTGACACAGCATATGCGTCACAGGTCGGATTGGCACCGACTTTCATGACGCATACGCTGTGTCACAGGTCGGGAAGGGATTAAACAATACTTTTTATGGATATCTTTGAGAAATGGCTTTCTTCTTGCCACTCTTCCATAAAAGCCAGATTTGTGCAGTGTACGACTGATTGTTGTCTTATGGACAAACTATCCCACCTCAGCTGTAGATCTCTGCAGTTCATCCAGAGTGATCATGATCCTCTTGGCTGCATCTCTGATCAGTCTTCTCCTTGTTTGAGATGAAAGTTTAGAGGGACGGCCGGGTCTTGGTGGATTTGCAGTGGTATGATACTCCTTCCATTTCAATATGATTGCTTGCACAGTGTTCCTTGGGATGTTTAAAGTTTTGAAAATCATTTTGTATCCAAATCCGGCTTTAAACTTCTCCACAACAGTATCACGGACCTGCCTGTTGTGTTCCTTGGTCTTCATGATGCTTTCTGTGCTTCAGACAGAACCCTGAGACTATCACAGAGTAGGTACATTTATACAGAGACTTGATTACACACAGGTGGATTATATTTATCATCATTAGGCATTTAGGAGAACATTGGATCAATTCAGAGATCCACAATAAACTTCTGGAGTGAGTTTGCTGCACTGAAAGTAAAAGGGCCGAATAATATTGCACGCCCCACTTTTCAGTTTTTGAATTTCCCAAAAAATTTAAAATAACCAATAAATTTCATTCAACTTCACAATTGTGTTCCGTATAATAAATGATTTCATTAACAGCCAGCAGAATAAAACATTGCATAGAAGGAAATTAATGCATAATACTTGGTACTGTGGTACGTATCTACTATATACGGTAATTGTCTAATGGTCACTTCCATCTTTCTGTCTGTCCTTCTTTCTGTCACGGATATTCATTGGTCGCGGCCTCTGTCTGTCATGGAATCCAAGTCGCTGATTGGTCTCGCCAGCTGCCTGTCATGGCTGCTGTGACCAATCAGCGACGGCCACAGTCCGATTAGTCCCTCCATACTCCCCTGCAGTCAGTGCCCAGCGCCCGCTCCATACTCCCCGCAGTCACCGCTCACACAGGGTGAATGCCAGCGGTAACGGACCGCGTTATGCCACGGGTAACGCACTCCGTTACCGCCGCTATTAACCCTGTGTGACCAAGTTTTTACTATAGATGCTGCCTATGCAGCGTCAATAGTAAAAGGATCTAATGTTAAAAATAATTTAAAAAATCATTATATACTCACCTTCCGCCGCCTTTCCCGCTCCTCGCGACGCTTCGGTAACCGCTCCATCCAAGCGGCAGGTTCCGGGGACAAGGATGGTATGCGACAAGGACCTGCCATGATGTCACGGTCATGTGACCGCGACCTCATCACAGGGCCTGCGCAAGAAGGACCTGCCATGACGTCACGGTCATGTGACCGTGATGTCATCACGGGTCCTGCGCTACCAACCCTGGGACCAGAAGCTGCCGAGTGCACCGCACACAGGCGACATGACTACAAGGGCTCCCTCAGAAGGTGAGTATATGTTTTTATTTTTTGTTTTTTAACCTGTGACATACGTGACTGGCCAATATACTACATGGCTAGCCAATATACTACGTGGCTCTGTGCTGTATACTACATCTCTGTGCAATATACTACGTGGCTCTGTGCTGTATACTACGTCACTGGGCAATATACTACGTGGCTCTGCTGTATACTACGTCACTGGGCAATATACTATGTAACTGGGCAATATACTACGTGGCTGGGCAATATACTACGTGGCTGGGCAATATACTACGTGGCTGGGCAATATACTACGTGACTGGGCAATATACTACGTGACTGGGCAATATACTACGTGACTGGGCAATATACTGTGTGACTGGGCAATATACTACGTGACTGGGCAATATACTACGTGACTGGGCAATATACTACGTGGCTGGGCAATATACTACGTGGCTAGGCAATATACTACATGGGCTCTGCAATATACTACGTGGACATGCATATTCTAGAATAACCGATGCGTTAGAATCGGGCCACCATCTAGTATATATATACTGCTCAAAAAAATAAAGGGAACAATTAAACAACAGAATATAACTCCGAGTGAATCAAACTTCTGTGAAATCAAACTGTCAACTTTGGAAGCAACACGGTTTGGCAATGCTGTTGTGCAAATGGAATAGACAACAGATGGAAATTATTGGTAATTGTCAAGACACTCTCAATAAAGGAGTGATTCTGCAGGTGGGGACCACAGACCACATCTCAATACCAATGCTTTCGGGCTGATGTTTTGGTCACTTTTGAATGTTGGTTGTGCTTTCACACTTGTGGTAGCATGAGACGGACTCTACAACCCACACAAGTGGCTCAGATAGTGCAGCTCATCCAGGATGGCACATCAATGCGAGCTGTGGCAAGAAGGTTTGCTGTCTGTCAGCATAGTGTCCAGAGGCTAGAGGCGCTGCCAGGAGACAGAGCAGTACATCAGGAGACGTGGAGGGGGCCGTAGGAGGGCAACAGCCCAGCAGCAGGACCGCTACCTAAGCCTTTGTGCAAGGAGAACAGGAGGAGTACTGCCAGAGCCCTGCAAAATGACATCCAGCAGGCCACAAATGTGCATGTGTCTGCACAAACGGTTAGAAGCCGACTCCATGAGGATGGTATGAGTGCCTGACATCCGCAGATCGGGGTTGTGCTCACAGCCCAACACCGTGCAGGACGCTTGGCATTTGCCACAGAACACAAGGATTGGCAAATTCGCCACAGGCGCCCTGTGCTCTTCACAGATTAAAGCAGGTTCACACTGAGCACATGTGACAGACGTGATAGAGTCTGGAGACGCCGCGGAGAGCGATCTGCCTGCAACATCCTTCAGCATGACCGGTAGCCTCACTGCTATTAGGTACCGAGATGAGATCCTCAGATCCCTTGTGAGACCATATGCTGGTGCTGTTGACCCCAGGTTCCTCCTAATGCTGGACAATGCGAGACCTCATGTGGCTGGAATGTGTCAGCAGTTCCTGCAAGATGAAGGCATTGAAGCTATGGATTGGCCCGCCCGTTCCCCAGACCTGAATCCGATTGAACACATCTGGGACATCATGTCTCGCACCATCCACCAATGTCACGTTGCACCACAGACTGTCCAGGAGTTGACTGATGCTTTATTCCAGGTCTGATAGGAGATCCCTCAGGAGACCATCCACCACCTCATCAGGAGCATGCCCAGGCATTGTAGGGAGATCATACAGGCACGTGGAGGCCACACCCACTACGGAGCATCATTTCCATGTCTTGAGGCATTTCCACTGAAGTTGGATCAGCTTGTAACTTAATTTTCCACTTTGATTTTGAGCATCATTTCAACTCGAGACCCCCGTGGGATATTAAGATTAACAACCACTGACATATTGGAAAACACTTAAGAAAATACTGATCCTGTGCACCAGGATCTAGAGTGAGAGTGCTGAACGCTACTCCAAAATATAAGATAAACCTACAAGAAAGACAGGAGTCTATACTCTCAATAGTGTGGATACAGTAAATAAATCGAGCTCAGGTATCAGTAATATCATATCAAAAAAAGTTTAATTGGTACAAAAAGGCTCAATAACAATAAATAATGGCCAAAAGCCAATGTTACAACATGACGAGAATGAAAGGGACAAAAACACAGTTAAAAACCATGTGTGATCAGCCACTCAACATGTCTCCCTATTAGAAAAAGCCTGGAGCTAAATGTGGTTCAATAAGTAAAAGAGCATCCCAATAATTGTATATCCCATCTGGTACTAGGGAGCCCATACCAGCACACTGCTGGTTCTAATAGGCACAAGAAGTGTATAAGCCCGCCAGCTAGTTAAGAACGTAACACAATCTTACCCATGTGGGAGAGAGACCGCGGATGGCTGAAGACACCGAGAGACCCCGACGCGCGTTTCGCGTAGTTGGCTTCCTCGGGGGGCCGTATGTCAAACCCTTCAGTGCCCCGTATATATATAGAGATCATTGGTGCTGAAAAAATGCGCGCCCGGTGTGGCGCATGCGCCGTGTGCACCCCCCAGCGTCCACCGTCACTTCCGGCAGTCCAGGCCGGGAGCGGGTAAAGGAAAACATTTTCCTGTGACGTCAGAAACCCGCGCCCGGCCTTAATGGACGCCTTCAGCGACGCGAGCACGCACGGGGTCACACTGCGCAAGCGCGCGGCGCAGCAGTCATCTTGAATGCTGGATGAACTATGGGCAGCACCACGGAGCACTACGGTTTCATAGAAAAGTGCGGTATGTGGCCAAAAGTAATTATGAACATAAACAATAACATAATACACGAACAGACACATAAGGGCAAAGGAAGAGACAAAAAACAACAACAGGGCATTGATACAAAGGAGCTACAGTTAGGAGGTAATCATATAATAAGGGGTATCTTCTTAATATTGTCTGTTCATATCATCTGTTCCAAACATATAGTGATCCCCAAATACGATTCCTTCCATGTGCTCCATAGGATATGTTGTTTCCATGGTGAAATAAATAAGTGCCCTTCCATGATGGTTCACGTGGGACATGATAAGAATCGCATGGGAAAAATTCTTCCAACCAGTATGTGACTGTACAAAATAATAAAAGAGAGAAGAGAAAGAACAAAAGCAATGAATAAAAGCACATACAACACATATGCGAGAGAGACTGATAGTGGGATGTGAGTGAAAAATCACTCAATATACAACCAGGGTCGAAGACAATTATAAAATAAGATGGAGCTATTGACTCAACAGGGGGAAGGCTAGAGGAATGGGGCAAAGGACAATTTCTCATTTAGCCCATGCGGGGACATCGTGCCGAGAGTCACGATCCACCGACACTCCATCTGCGCCAAAACACGTCTCTGATCACCCCCCCTGATGCCACAGCGGGCCCTATCAATTCCACGTACTTTAAAAGATGAGGGGTCAGAATCATGGCGCAGTTTGAAGTGTCGGGGGATCGTTTTGAGCTCATCAATCTCCTCAACCTGTTTAGCAGCAACGATGTCCCGCACGTGCTCACGTGTCCTAATCCTGAGCTCGCGGGATGTAAGGCCCACATATCCCAAATTACAGGAGCACCGTGCATAATAAACCACATAAGTGGTATTACAAGTGATGTAATGAGTAATACGGTACTCCTTATCACCATTCACCGATGAAAAAGACGTTGCTCTCTCGAGCTCTCGCGAGCTCAGGATTAGGACACGTGAGCACGTGCGGGACATCGTTGCTGCTAAACAGGTTGAGGAGATTGATGAGCTCAAAACGATCCCCCGACACTTCAAACTGCGCCATGATTCTGACCCCTCATCTTTTAAAGTACGTGGAATTGATAGGGCCCGCTGTGGCATCAGGGGGGGTGATCAGAGACGTGTTTTGGCGCAGATGGAGTGTCGGTGGATCGTGACTCTCGGCACGATGTCCCCGCATGGGCTAAATGAGAAATTGTCCTTTGCCCCATTCCTCTAGCCTTCCCCCTGTTGAGTCAATAGCTCCATCTTATTTTATAATTGTCTTCGACCCTGGTTGTATATTGAGTGATTTTTCACTCACATCCCACTATCAGTCTCTCTCGCATATGTGTTGTATGTGCTTTTATTCATTGCTTTTGTTCTTTCTCTTCTCTCTTTTATTATTTTGTACAGTCACATACTGGTTGGAAGAATTTTTCCCATGCGATTCTTATCATGTCCCACGTGAACCATCATGGAAGGGCACTTATTTATTTCACCATGGAAACAACATATCCTATGGAGCACATGGAAGGAATCGTATTTGGGGATCACTATATGTTTGGAACAGATGATATGAACAGACAATATTAAGAAGATACCCCTTATTATATGATTACCTCCTAACTGTAGCTCCTTTGTATCAATGCCCTGTTGTTGTTTTTTGTCTCTTCCTTTGCCCTTATGTGTCTGTTCGTGTATTATGTTATTGTTTATGTTCATAATTACTTTTGGCCACATACCGCACTTTTCTATGAAACCGTAGTGCTCCGTGGTGCTGCCCATAGTTCATCCAGCATTCAAGATGACTGCTGCGCCGCGCGCTTGCGCAGTGTGACCCCGTGCGTGCTCGCGTCGCTGAAGGCGTCCATTAAGGCCGGGCGCGGGTTTCTGACGTCACAGGAAAATGTTTTCCTTTACCCGCTCCCGGCCTGGACTGCCGGAAGTGACGGTGGACGCTGGGGGGTGCACACGGCGCATGCGCCACACCGGGCGCGCATTTTTTCAGCACCAATGATCTCTATATATATACGGGGCACTGAAGGGTTTGACATACGGCCCCCCGAGGAAGCCAACTACGCGAAACGCGCGTCGGGGTCTCTCGGTGTCTTCAGCCATCCGCGGTCTCTCTCCCACATGGGTAAGATTGTGTTACGTTCTTAACTAGCTGGCGGGCTTATACACTTCTTGTGCCTATTAGAACCAGCAGTGTGCTGGTATGGGCTCCCTAGTACCAGATGGGATATACAATTATTGGGATGCTCTTTTACTTATTGAACCACATTTAGCTCCAGGCTTTTTCTAATAGGGAGACATGTTGAGTGGCTGATCACACATGGTTTTTAACTGTGTTTTTGTCCCTTTCATTCTCGTCATGTTGTAACATTGGCTTTTGGCCATTATTTATTGTTATTGAGCCTTTTTGTACCAATTAAACTTTTTTTGATATGATATTACTGATACCTGAGCTCGATTTATTTACTGTATCCACACTATTGAGAGTATAGACTCCTGTCTTTCTTGTAGGTTTATCTTATATTTTGGAGTAGCGTTCAGCACTCTCACTCTAGATCCTGGTGCACAGGATCAGTATTTTCTTAAGTGTTTTCCAATATGTCAGTGGTTGTTAATCTCAGTATCATTCTGTGTATTTTCACAGCTTCTTTGACTGACTCCATGGATCACAAAGCACGTGAGCAAACGTGGCTAGTTAAACTTGATGAGATGTTTGGGGAGGAACCACCCGTGGTTTCTCATGTGAGGGAGACTGGTGATGCTATAACTAGGCTTAAGCATCTGTACAACAAGAAGACACGAATCTGGTGGAATAAGTCGTTCTTAGAACGATATATTTCAAAGGGACTGATACCAAGGGGCCTTAGGGTCCAAGTGTTCCCGTCTTTCTCTATTGATAATGAAAGTTTCAAAAAAGAATGGGAAGACTTTTCTACCAACTGCTCGAGGGGATTCATGGGTTTACTTATTAAATCCAATGAGTCCACTTTGGGTGAACTGGAGTTAGAGATCAACACAATAGAGAATGATCTGAGGAACAATATGTCTAATGAAGCTATTGCCAAACTTAATAAGGAGTTGGAGGGTGATTTTGCTAAATGGGAAAAGGAGATCTTGTCCTCAAAAACAAAAAAATACCAACGTGATGTATCAGATTTCTCGAACAACCGGGTATATAGATGGAGGAAGAAACAGGTGATACCCTCTACTAATGTTAGACCTCATCGCAATTCTTTCTCCTCGGCCTCATCAATGGATGAAGAGGTGTCTGTGGGTAGCCATTCCATGGTCCAACAAAATTTGCGTTTGGGGATTGGTAAACATCCCTTCAAGAAAGGGCCGATGCAAAATAAAAGGAAATTGACACCCCCACAATCATTGGAGAAAAAATCCAAAACAACTACAAGGTTAGAGGTAATTAATCTCTCAAAATATGTTTTATCTAGGTCCCAGGAAGAAGTTTTGAGACTGGGTCTGACATTTGTTCCTAATAATAATTTTGATTACTTTGTAGCTATGAAGGATTTACAGTTATTCCTACGGAAGGTTTTACTCCGCAAACTTCATGCAAGACCTTCCGAGGCGGATAGTCCGGATACCACAATAGATCGTGAAATTCTGGCTGTTTTGGAAGAACTGGAGAATGAAAGCCGGACCCCTACTCAAGGTACCTTTCCTACTTCCGTTGTCCCGAGGTCTTCCACATTCCCCCCCTTCTCTATATGCCCACAAATTGAGATTTTTAACAAGTTAGTTTTGGCTGATTTTAAGTTGATATCACAGAAAAGGGGTCGTGATAATTTAACAAGATCCCAACGCCAAGCTTTGAAGGAGTTAAAATCTATGCAGGATGTTGTTATTAAGCCGGCTGACAAGGGGGGGAATGTGGTCATCTGGCCAGCGGAAATGTACGAGAGGGAAGCCTTCCGTCAACTTAGGGACAAGGAGGGTTATACCCTGCTACCTAAAAACCCAGTGACGGCATTCTCCAGATCTTTATTTGAAATATTAGATAGGGCATTCCAACAGGGTATCATTCCTAAGAAAATCTTTGAGGGGCTATGTGTGAAGACCCCGGTTATACCAACTTTATACCTTTTACCTAAGGTTCATAAGGACCCCATCACTCCCCCAGGGCGTCCGATTGTCTCTGGCATAGGGGGGCTTTGTGATCCAGCTTGCAAATTTATTGAATATTATCTGCACCCCTTAGTCGAGACGCTGCCCTCCTATGTTAGGGACACGACGGACGTCCTGGGTAGGTTGGATGGTGTGGTGATGGAACCGGATATGCTGCTCGCTACAATTGATGTGGAATCATTGTATACAAGCATCAGACACGCTGATGGCATTGGAGCTGTTAGATTCTATTTAGAATCGAGTAACCTTGACCCTGACCTGTGCTCCCTCGTCCTGGAACTGCTGGATTTTATTTTGAAACACAATTTTTTCACCTTTAAGGACCGTTTCTTTTTGCAACAACGCGGCACTGCGATGGGCGCGGCGTGTGCGCCATCCTACGCAAACCTCTTTCTCGGTTTTTGGGAGAGGGAGGTTTTCGGGGATGGCGCGCGCGCCGCCTCCCAGGCGCAGTGCTGGTATAGGTACATTGATGATGTCCTTACAATTTGGCAGGGTGACGAGTCGGGGCTTCGGCATTTCATCCATGAACTTAACCAGAATCAATATAACATCAGATTAACGTATAAAATTGCGTCCAGAATGATTGACTTTTTGGACATCAAAATTCTGGTTGATGACCTTGGAATGCTGCAGACTGATGTCTTTCGCAAGGAGACATCAGTCAATGCATTACTGCATGCCTCAAGTGCACATATTTCTTCAACTATACGGGCTGTCCCAATTGGACAGTTTTTGCGTATGAAAAGGATATGTTCATTGGATGGAATGTTCGAGGCCCAGGCTCGGGATTTATCCAGCAGATTCCGGGAGAGGGGGTACAGTAATAGAAACATCAAACAAGGCTACCAGCGTGCCAAGCGGGTACCAAGAGAACAACTTCTTTGTACTATTAAAAAGGATGCCAAGAGAGAGCAGCCTCTTCGTTTCATCACCACATTTAACGATCAATGGGGTTCGATTCGTAATATTTTGTCTAAACATTGGCCTATCCTTAAGACTGAATCCACCTTAGGACACCTTATTCCCGACAACCCCCTTTTGACAGCAAGACGGGGCAAGAACCTAAAAGACATCTTAACAAGAAGCCACTATGTGGCAAAAATTCCCACTCCCTTTGGGACAGGTAAACAGAAATGGGGTTTTTTTCCTTGCGGCTCTTGTGCAGCGTGTCGTAACTTCGAGAGAGCAACGTCTTTTTCATCGGTGAATGGTGATAAGGAGTACCGTATTACTCATTACATCACTTGTAATACCACTTATGTGGTTTATTATGCACGGTGCTCCTGTAATTTGGGATATGTGGGCCTTACATCCCGCGAGCTCAGGATTAGGACACGTGAGCACGTGCGGGACATCGTTGCTGCTAAACAGGTTGAGGAGATTGATGAGCTCAAAACGATCCCCCGACACTTCAAACTGCGCCATGATTCTGACCCCTCATCTTTTAAAGTACGTGGAATTGATAGGGCCCGCTGTGGCATCAGGGGGGGTGATCAGAGACGTGTTTTGGCGCAGATGGAGTGTCGGTGGATCGTGACTCTCGGCACGATGTCCCCGCATGGGCTAAATGAGAAATTGTCCTTTGCCCCATTCCTCTAGCCTTCCCCCTGTTGAGTCAATAGCTCCATCTTATTTTATAATTGTCTTCGACCCTGGTTGTATATTGAGTGATTTTTCACTCACATCCCACTATCAGTCTCTCTCGCATATGTGTTGTATGTGCTTTTATTCATTGCTTTTGTTCTTTCTCTTCTCTCTTTTATTATTTTGTACAGTCACATACTGGTTGGAAGAATTTTTCCCATGCGATTCTTATCATGTCCCACGTGAACCATCATGGAAGGGCACTTATTTATTTCACCATGGAAACAACATATCCTATGGAGCACATGGAAGGAATCGTATTTGGGGATCACTATATGTTTGGAACAGATGATATGAACAGACAATATTAAGAAGATACCCCTTATTATATGATTACCTCCTAACTGTAGCTCCTTTGTATCAATGCCCTGTTGTTGTTTTTTGTCTCTTCCTTTGCCCTTATGTGTCTGTTCGTGTATTATGTTATTGTTTATGTTCATAATTACTTTTGGCCACATACCGCACTTTTCTATGAAACCGTAGTGCTCCGTGGTGCTGCCCATAGTTCATCCAGCATTCAAGATGACTGCTGCGCCGCGCGCTTGCGCAGTGTGACCCCGTGCGTGCTCGCGTCGCTGAAGGCGTCCATTAAGGCCGGGCGCGGGTTTCTGACGTCACAGGAAAATGTTTTCCTTTACCCGCTCCCGGCCTGGACTGCCGGAAGTGACGGTGGACGCTGGGGGGTGCACACGGCGCATGCGCCACACCGGGCGCGCATTTTTTCAGCACCAATGATCTCTATATATATACGGGGCACTGAAGGGTTTGACATACGGCCCCCCGAGGAAGCCAACTACGCGAAACGCGCGTCGGGGTCTCTCGGTGTCTTCAGCCATCCGCGGTCTCTCTCCCACATGGGTAAGATTGTGTTACGTTCTTAACTAGCTGGCGGGCTTATACACTTCTTGTGCCTATTAGAACCAGCAGTGTGCTGGTATGGGCTCCCTAGTACCAGATGGGATATACAATTATTGGGATGCTCTTTTACTTATTGAACCACATTTAGCTCCAGGCTTTTTCTAATAGGGAGACATGTTGAGTGGCTGATCACACATGGTTTTTAACTGTGTTTTTGTCCCTTTCATTCTCGTCATGTTGTAACATTGGCTTTTGGCCATTATTTATTGTTATTGAGCCTTTTTGTACCAATTAAACTTTTTTTGATATGATATTACTGATACCTGAGCTCGATTTATTTACTGTATCCACACTATTGAGAGTATAGACTCCTGTCTTTCTTGTAGGTTTACCCCGTGGGATATTAGTTGTTAATTACGTTGATCATTTTTAGGTTTTATTGTTCCCAACACATTCCACTATGTAATGAATAAAGATTTACAACTGGAATATTTCAATCAGTGATATCTAGGATGTGGGATTTTAGTGTTCCCCTTATTTTTTTGAGCAGTGTATATGTATGTATATATGTGTATGTGTGTGTGTATATACAGTATTTACTATATAATTGTCTAAGGGTCACTTTCGTCTGTCCTTCTGTCTGTCACGGCTATTCATTGGTCGCGTCCTCTGTCTGTCATGGAAATCCAAGTCGCTGATTGGTCGCCGCAAAACAGCCACGACCAATCAGCGACGGGCACAGTCCGGAAGAAAATGGCCGCTCCTTACTCCCCGCAGTCACTGCCCGGCGCCCGCGTACTCCCCTCCGGTCACCGCTAAGCGCTAACACAGGGTTAATGCCGGCGGTAACGGACCGCGTTATGCCGCGGGTAACGCACTCCGTTACCGCCGCTATTAACCCTGTGTGTCCCCAACTTTTTACTATTGATGCTGCCTATGCGGCATCAATAGTAAAAAATGTATTGTTAAAAATAATTAAAAAAAACAAAAAACCTGCTATACTCACCCTACGTTGTCCGCAGAGCCGGCCGCCATCTTC
This sequence comes from Ranitomeya imitator, assembly GCF_032444005.1. Lineage (NCBI taxonomy): Eukaryota > Metazoa > Chordata > Amphibia > Anura > Dendrobatidae > Ranitomeya > Ranitomeya imitator. The sequence goes on along the minus strand of NC_091282.1, from coordinate 806,984,143 downwards.
CGTTCCCGGCGATGCATTGCGAAATTACCCAGAAGACTTAGCGGTCTCGCGAGACCGCTTAGTCATCTGGGTAATTTCACAATGCATCCTGGGAACGGAAGATGGCAGCAGCCGCGCGCCTATCGCCGGAGCACCGCAGGACCCCACGAGGTGAGTATATAACTTTTTTTTTTATTTTACTTTTTTTTTTTTTTTAACAGGAATATGGTGCCCACACTGCTGTATACTATGTGGGCTGTGTTACATACTGCGTGGCTCTGTGCTGTATACTACATAGGCAGTGTTATATACTATGTGGGCTGTGTGATATACTCCGTGGTCTGTGCTATATATTACGTGGCCACTGTTAAATACTGCATGGGCTGTGCTATATACTATGTGACTGGGCAATATACTACGTGGCTCTGTGCTGTATACTACATGGCTGGGCAATATACTATGTGGCTGTGCAATATACTACGTCGTTGGGCAATATACTACGTGACTGGGCAATATACTACGTAGCTAGGCAATATACTACGTGGCTCTGTGCTGTATGCTACGTAGCTGGGCAATATACTACGTGACTGGGCAATATACTACGTGACTGGCCAATATACTACATGTCTGTGCTGTATACTACGTCGCTGTGCAATATACTACGTCGTTGTGCAATATACTACGTTGTTGGGCAATATACTACGTGACTGGGCAATATACCACGTGGCTGGGCAATATACTACGTGGCTCTGTGCTGTATACTACGTAGCTGGGCAATATACTACGTGACTGGCCAATATACTACGTGTCTGTGCGATATACTACGTAGCTGGGCAATATACTACGTGACTGGGCAATATACTACGTGACTGGCCAATATACTACGTGTCTGTGCTGTATACTACGTCACTGTGCAATATACTACGTCGTTGTGCAATATACTACGTCGTTGTGCAATATACTACGTCGTTGGGCAATATACTACGTGACTGGGCAATATACCATGTGGCTGGGCAATATACTACGTGGCTGAGCAATATACTACGTGGCTCTGTGCTGTATACTACGTAGCTGGGCAATATACTACGTGACTGGGCAATATACTACGTGACTGGGCAATATACTACGTGACTGGCCAATATACTACGTGTCTGTGCTGTATACTACGTCGTTGGGCAATATACTACGTGACTGGCCAATATACTACGTCTCTGTGCAATATACTACGTCGTTGGGCAATATACTACGTGACTGGGCAATATACTACGTGACTGGGCAATATACTACGTGACTGGGCAATATACTACGTGGCTGGGCAATATAAAACGTGGCTCTGTGCTGTATACTACGTAACTGGGCAATATACTATGTGGCTCTGTGCTGTATACTACATCACTGGGCAATATACTACGTGGCTCTGTGCTGTATACTATGTAGCTGGGCAATATACTACGTGACTGGCCAATATACTACGTGTCTGTGCAATATACTACGTCGTTGGGCAATATACTACGTGGGCTGGGCAATATACTACGTGGCTCTGTGCTGTATACTACGTCACTGTGCAATATACTACGTGGCTCTGTGCTGTATACTACGTAGCTGGGCAATATACTACGTAACTGGGCAATATACTACGTGACTGGCCAATATACTACGTGTCTGTGCTGTATACTACGTCGCTGTGCGATACACTACGTCGTTGGGCGATATACTACGTGGGCTGGGCAATATACTACGTGGGCTGTGCAATATACTACGTGGCTCTGTGCTGTATACTACGTCACTGCAATATACTACGTGGCTCTGTGCTGTATACTACGTAGCTGGGCAATATACTACGTAACTGGGCAATATACTACGTGACTGGCCAATATACTACGTGTCTGTGCTGTATACTACGTCGCTGTGCGATACACTACGTCGTTGGGCGATATACTACGTGGGCTGGGCAATATACTACGTGGGCTGTGCAATATACTACGTGGCTCTGTGCTGTATACTACGTCACTGTGCAATATACTACGTGGCTCTGCTGTATACTACGTAGCTGGGCAATATACTACGTAACTGGGCAATATACTACGTGACTGGGCAATATACTACGTGACTGGCCAATATACTACGTGACTGGCCAATATACTACGTGTCTGTGCTGTATACTACGTCGCTGTGCGATATACTACGTCGTTGGGCAATATACTACGTGGCTGTGCAATATACTACGTGGACATGCATATTCTATAATACCCGATGCGTTAGAATCGGGCCATCATCTAGTGTATATATAATATTCTATTACATGTAATGCATTTCATGATTGTATCAATAAAAATTACAGCCTTCACACTGAAAACAGGAATCGGGTCAATTGATGGAAAATAAGAATTATATTTTCTTTGCAATTAAAACAGAAACAAACTATACAAGTTGGTTATCTTATGGGAACTGTACTGACCTGGAAAATCTGGTGTGGTAAAAATGGCTGCCTGATAGCATGAACACTATAGAAACCAAGCCCACCCCCCTTCCTCTCTATATTGCTTCTGTTTTACATTTTGCTGCACTTGGATTTTTTTTTATATTTTTGCGTACTTTGTTTGGTAAAATGAAAGGTGTCAAACAAAACTACAAGTCCTTCCACGAAAAAACAAGCCCACATACATCTGTCAATGGAAAAATTAAAAACTTTGTGCTTTTGGAAAACGATGAAGATAAAATGTATGCACAGAAGTGAAAATTGGCTGCGATGGGAAGGAGTTAAAGGTCTGAATGATCATTGCGGTCCCCTGTGCCAATCCTAGATGGTTCTAGTTGACATGCCAGTTTCTTTTCTGATTCCTTTTTTTCTCTGTATTTGCAGCTCTGAACACAAGGCTGAACTGTCATTTTTGGTGGGAATCTGCTTAGTGATGATCTTCATTTTGATTCAAGGAAAATGCTCATTAGTTTCTAAAGTAGCACTGGTATTTGGATTACTGGGGATTTATTGTTACAGAGCCGCCATAGGCCATGTTTTGTATCCTTGGCAACAAAATTCTAAAGACATCACAAAGTAAGTATATGGTGCGTATATTTTTTACTTTAAAACCATACGCTCTTGTTTTTTTTAATTATTCTTTCTTTGTAGCATGATATCTCTATAGCCACTGTTACGTATACATGTCACATGACAAGGTGTTATACAGAATAAAAAGAATTATATTCAGTAATAAAATGGAAATAAAATGTATAATTGTGTACTAAATTGTAAAACACTGTCACTGATAAAGACTTGGGTGTGTGGGTGGATGACAAACTGCACTTTAGTGACCAGTGTCCTGCAACTTAAGGCAAGGCAAATAAAATAATGGGAGGCATAGATGCTCATGAGGAGAACATATACAGGTGCTTCTCACAAAATTAGAATATCATAAAAGAGTATATTTCAGTTCTTCAATACAAAAATTGAAATTTGAATATTATATAGAGCCATTACAAATAGTGATCTATTTTAAGTGTTTATTTCTGTTAATGTTGATGTTTATGGCTTAGGCCGGCATCACACTCAGCGTATGAAAATACGGTCCGTTATTTACAGCCGTAATACACAGAAAGGTCCCCAAAATAGTGATCCGTATGTCATCCGTAGGCAGGGTGTGTCAGCAGTGTGGCAGCGGTGACGTCACCGCTGTGCTCTGCTTTACGGCTGGCCGGCGCTGACACAGTGCAGGGAAGCTGAGGCCGGGGGACAGACACCGGAATGTAAGTATGTACTGTTTGTTTTTTTTTAACTTTTACAATGGTAACCAGGGTAAACATCGGGTTACTAAGCGCGGCCCTGCGCTTAGTAACCCGATGTTTACCCTGGTTACCAGGGGACTTCGGCATCGTTGGTCGCTGGAGAGCTGTCTGTGTGACAGCTCTCCAGCAACCACACAATGACGAAACAGCGACGCTGCAGCGATCGACATCGTTGTCTATATCGCTGCAGCGTCGCTTAATGTGACGGTACCTTTAGTGTGTGACGGCTGCCAATCATAAAAATCCGCTAGAAAACCTGCTAGAAAAGTAGATCAAACCCCCCTTCATCACCCCCTCAGGGAAAAATAAAAAAAAAATTAAAAAATGTATTTATTTCCATTTTCTCATCAGGGATAGGGATAGGGTTAGGGCTACAGTTAGGGTTCGGGCTAAAGTTAGGGGTTAGCATTGGGGCTAAAGTTTGGTTTAATGTTGGGGCTAAAGTTATGGTTAGGGTTTGGGTTAGGGGTGTGTTAGGGTTACCGTTGGGATTAGGGTTAGGGGTGTGTTTGGATTAGAGTTTCAGTTATAATTAGGGGGTTTCCACTGTTTAGGCACATCAGGGGCTCTCCAAACGCGACATGGCGTCCGATCTCATTTCCAGCCAATTCTGCGTTGAAAAAGTAAAACAGTGCTCCTTCCCTTCCGAGCTCTCCCGTGCACCCAAACAGGGGTTTACCCCAACATATGGGGTATTAGCGTACTCAGGACACATTGGACAACAACTTTTGGGGTCCATTTTTTCTTGTTACCCTTGAGGAAAAAAAAATGGGGGGCTAAAAAAAAAACATTTTTGCGGGAAAATTTTTTTTTATTTTCACGGCTTTGCGTTATAAACTAGTGAAACATTTGGGGGTTCAAAGTTCTCACAACACTTCTAGATAAGTTCCTTGGGGGGTCTAGTTTCCAATATGGGGTCACTTGTGGGGGGTTTCTACTGTTTAGGTACATCAGGGGCTCTGCAAACGCAATGTGATGCCTGCAGATCATTCCATCTAAGTCTGCATTCCAAATGGCGCTCCTTCCCTTCCGAGCCCTCCTATGCGCCCAATCGGTGGTTCCCCCCCACATATGGGGTATCAGCGTACTCAGGACAAATTGGACAACAACTTTTGGGGTCCAATTTCAACTGTTACCCATGGAAAAATACAAAACTGGGGGCTAAAAAATATTTTTTGTGGAAAAAAAAAAGATTTTTTATTTTCACGGCTCTGCGTTATAAACTTGTGTGAATCACTTAATGGGTCAAAGTGCTCACCACACATCTAGATAAGTTCCTTAGGGGGTCTACTTTGAAAAATGGTGTCACTTGTGGGGGGTTTCAATGTTTAGGCACATTAGTAGCTCTCAAAACGCAACATGGCGTCCCATCTCAATTCCAGTCAATTTTGCATTGAAAAGTCAAATGGCGCTCCTTCGCTTCCGAGCTCAGCCATGCGCCCAAACAGTGGTTTACCCCCACTTATGGGGTATCGGTGTACTCGGGACAAATTGTACAACAACTTTTGGGGTCCATTTTCTCCTGTTACCCTTGTTAAAATAAAACAAATTGGAGCTGAAGTAAATTTTTTGTGAAAAAAGTTAAATGTTCATTTTTATTTAAACATTCTAAAAATTCCTGTGAAACACCTGAAGGGTTAATAAACTTCTTGAATGCGGTTTTGAGCACCTTGAGGGGTGCAGTTTTTAGAGTGGTGTCACACTTGATTATTTTCTAAAATATAGACCCCTCAAAATGACTTCAAATGAGATGTGGTCCCTTAAAAAAAAATGGTGTAAAAATGAGAAATTGCTGGTGAACTTTTAACCCTTATAAATCCCTAACAAAAAAAAAATTTTGGTTCCAAAATTGTGCTGATGTAAAGTAGACATGTGGGAAATGTTACTTATTAAGTTTTTGGTGTGACATATCTCTGTGATTTAATTGCATAAAAATTCAAAGTTGGAAAATTGCGAAATTTTCAAAATTTTCGCCAAACTTCCTTTTTTTTTTTTTTTTTACAAATAAACGCAGGTAATATCATAGGAATTTTACCACTTCCATGAAGTACAATATGTCACGAGAAAACACTGTCAGAATCATTGGGATCCGTTGAAGCATTCCAGAGTTATAACCTCATTAAATGGACAGTGGTCAGAATTGAAAAAATTGGCCCAGTCATTAACGTGCAAACCACTCTTGGGGGGTAAAGGGGTTAAAAACATTTTTTTCTTTCCGTTTTACTTTTGACATTCTTCAATAATCTCAATGGGAGACTCGAAGCTGCCATAATCCGATCAGCTCTACTTTATACAATCGATGAACACCTGTATGTAGCAGAAGTGCTCACTTGCTATGATCATTGACCACTGGGCGGCACTTAGCCCCTTTCTGATCTCGGACGGGATAGTACGTCCGAGGTCAGAAGCCCCTCTTTGATGCGGGCTCCGGCGGTGAGCCCGCATCAAAGTCGGGACATGTCAGCTGTTTTGAACAGCTGACATGTGCCCGCAATAGGTGCGGGCAGAATCGAGATCTGCCCGCACCTATTAACTAGTTAAATGCCGCTGTCAAACGCAGACAGCGGCATCTAACTACCGCATCTGGCCGGGCGGCTGGAAATGACGGCATCGCCGACCCCCGTCACATGATCGGAGGTCGGCGATGCTTCAGTATTGTAACCATAGAAGTCCTTGAGACCTCTATGGTTACTGATCGCCGGTAGCTGTGAGCGCCACCCTGTGGTCGGCGCTCACAGCACACCTGATTTTCTGCTACATAGCAGCGAACAGCAGATCGCTGCTATGTAGCAGAGCCGATCGTTCTGTGCCTGCTTCTAGCCTCCCATGGAGGGTATTGAAGCATGGCAAAAGTTAAAAAAAAAAAAAAAAAAAAAAGTTTAAAAAAGAATGTGAAAAAATAAGAAAAATATAAAAGTTTAACTCACCCCCCTTTCGCCCCAATCGAAATAAATCAATAAAAAAAAATATCAAACCTACACATATTTGGTATTGCCGCGTTCAGAATCGCCCGATCTATCAATAAAAAAAAAGCATTAACCTGATTGCTAAACAGCGTAGCGAGAAAAAAATTCGAAATGCCAGAATTACGTTTTTTTGGTCGCCGCGACATTGCATTAAAATGCAATAACGGGCGATCAAAAGAACATATCTGCACCAAAATGCTATCATTAAAAACGCCAGCTCGGCACGCAAAAAATAAGCCCTCAACCGACCCCAGATCATGAAAAATGGAGACGCTACGAGTATCGGAAAATGGCACAATTCTTATTTTTTTTTAGCAAAGTTTGGAATTTTTTTTCACCACTTACTTAAAAAATAACCTAGTCATGTTTGGTGTCTATGAACTCGTAATGACCTGGATAATCATAATTTTAGGTCAGTTTTAGCATTTAATGAACCTAGCAAAAAAGCCAAACAAAAAACCAGTGTGGGACTGCACTTTTTTGCAATTTCAACTGCACTTGGAATTTTTTTTCCCGTTTTCTAGTACACGACATGCTAAAACCAATGATGGCGTTCAAAAGTACAACTCGTCCCGCAAAAAATAAGCCCTCACATGGCCAAATTGACGGAAAAATAAAAAAGCTATGGCTCTGGGAAGGAGGGGAGTGAAAAACGAACATGGAAAAACGAAAAATCCCAAGGTTATGAAGGGGTTAAAGCCATTCGGCAGAGACAACCAAAGAGGTCTGCTGGAGAACTCAGGTTGGCATACCAACCCATCGGTGACTTGCGATCACATGACGGGGTCACCTATGGGCAGGATTTCTGGTGCGCTTGCCGGAAGCGCGCTTTAAATGCCTCTGTCAGAGTGAGTATATTTGTATAATTGGTGTTTTCTTTTATCCCTGTTTGTGTTATATTGTTAGTCTGGTTGGTGTTTGATACCTGTGAGGCAGTGACCCCTGTTACAGCTAGGGGGCTCTGTATGTGCTCTCCAGAATGTGCAAGGAAGCGTAGTGAGGCCATGAGAGCGTACTACAGACACAGGTGTGGCTGTAATTAGAATAGTGAAGCAGTGACTGATTAAAAAGCCCTGTAGTACTGGGGGAGGTGTGTCAGTGTGTTCTTGGAAGCAGACAGGGCAGTTGTCTGGAGAGCTCTTTCTGTGTGGAGCAGCACAGAGGCTAAATGAACCAGAGAGACTGACACCCTGCGTCTTGGGCTGTCTTATGTGTACCTGGCTGCACTCCAGAGGATAAAGAGTGCAGTGCGCTGAGTGAGTACAGAGACTTGTTACCGGCGTGCGGTCACCCAGGGAAACTGAACAGAGGGAAGTTCGGCCTGTGTATTGACTCAATCATATAGCCATGCATTATTAATGGACTGTACGAAGAAGCTGTATACTATATTGACTGTGTGAAGTAACACAATAAAAGAACGTTTTGTTTGAATTTGCTTGGGTCACTGCCGTTTCACTGTGTATGGTCCTACCGCTGCATCACATACCCTACAACTCCCCTCTTTCCTGGCTGGAGGAAGGGTTCTGACTGAGGGCGGATTCAGGAGCTAAAGGCAAGGTACGTGGCCCAGGCGTCTTCACCATCAGAAGTAATCAGAAGAAAACAAGGCGAGTTTGGGACAGGGAAGGAGCCCCTGGTCCCAGGACACCCGACATCAGAGCTGTGACACTACCACACATCCATGGACTAATAAATTTATTTCTGACTTGCACAACTCGCATATGCTGACCTGATGCACTCTACACAACTCACGTATGCCACTACATTAAAAAATTAACTTACCAGGAAAACACTAGATCAATTCCAATATAGGGTCACTAGTAGGGGGTTTCTACTGTTGAGGCACATCAGGTGCTCTCTGGACATGACACCTGCAGACCGTTCCATCAAAGTCTGCATTCCAAAATAAAAATATCGCTACTTCCCTTCAGAGCCCTGCTGTGCGCACAAACAGTGTTTTTTCTACACATATGGGGTATCCATGTACTCAGGTGAAATTGCACAACAGATTGATTTTAGGGTCCATTTTCTCCTGTTACTGTTGTGAAAATAAAAAAAAAAATTGGGCCTAAAATAACATTTATTTCCACTACTCTTATAATTTTCTGTGAAGCACCTGGGGGTTCAAGATGCTCTCTACAGAGCTAGAAAAATTTCTTGGGGAGGTCTCCAAACGCAACATGGCGTCCACTCTCAATTCCAGCCAATTTTATGTTCAAAAAGTCAAATGGTGCTCCTTCTCTTCCGAGCCCTGCCATGACCTCCAACAGTGGCTTTCTCCCACATATGGGATATTGGCAAACTCATGAGAAATTGCACAACAAATGTTGGGGTTCATTTTCCTGTTACCGTTGTGAAAATTAACAAAAAATTTTGTGAAAAAAAAAAAGGGTTTTTTTCCTTCCACATCATTCCAGTTCCTGTGAAGCACCTGGCTGGTTAATAATCTTCTTGAATGTGGCTTTGAGCACTTAGAGGGGAGCAGGTTTTAGCATTGTGTCAACTTTGGGTATTTCTATGATTTAGACTCCTCAAAGTTACTTAAAATGTGATGTGGTCCCTAAAAATAAATTGGTTTTGTACAGTTTTTGGGGAAAAATGAGAAATCACTGGTTAACTTTAAAACCTTCTAACTTTCTAACAAAAAAAAATTGTTTCAAAAATTGTGGTGATGTAAAGTAGACATCTGGGAAATGTCATGGGAATTGTTATCTATTTTGTGTGACATATATCTCTGGTCTAAGGGCATAAAAATTAAATGTTTGAAAATTGCAAAATATTTCCTTTTTCACAAATAAACGCAGGTCACATCGAACAAATTTTTCCACTGTCATGAAGTACAATATGTCATAAAAAAAACAGTCTCAGGATCAGTGGGATAACGAAGCGTATAAAGTGACACTGGTCAGAATTGTAAAATATAGCCTGGTCATGAAGGTGAAAACAGGCTTGGGGAGTGAAGTGGTTAAACTATAAAACTATGAATTAGAGTTACAAAGAAATTGTGTATTGCAATATACAGTGGAGGAAATAAGTATTTGATCCCTTGCTGATTTTGTAAGTTTGCCCACTGACAAAGACATGAACAGTCTATAATTTTAAGGGTACCGTGGGTTAATTTTAACATTGAGAGATAGAATATCAAAAATAAATTCCAGAAAATCACACTGTATAAATTATATAAATGTATTAGCATTTTGCAGTGAGAAATAAGTATTTGATCCCTCAGGCAAACAAGACTTAATGCTTGGTGGAAAAACCCTTGTTGGCAAGCACAGCTGTCAGACGTTTTTTCCATGTTAGTCTGGTTTCTGGCACAGTGGGGCCACACCCCCATGCTCGCGCCAACCGGTCAGAAATAAAAATGAAGGAGAGCCCAAATATGATGTTACTATAAGAAATTAACAGATGCAGTGGCGATATATATATATCATAGGTGAGCACCTGAGAAAGTAGCATGTACTAGCTACGATAGTATGGACTCTGTAAGCAGATGTCACAAAGTGGGTAATCCAGTGGCATTAGTATGGATACCAATCAAGCCGAGGATATGTCCAAGGTAACTAGGAGTTATATAAAAATGTCCTCTACTCAAATATACTGACCTAACAGGCCAAGGCTAATATACTGGTTTGAACACAGGTATAAGGCAAGGATTCTTAATATGCAAATAATGATTAATCGCGCCCCTATAGTCCAGAGGTCGATTAACCCTCAATAGATGGCAAAAACAGACAAAAAAAGACCTAAGCTACCATAACAATGGTAGGATATAACAAACGCCATGCATTCTATTAAGAATATACGAATCCCTGTAATGAGACAGCAGAGAGTAAAGGTACCGTCACACTAGACGATATCGCTAGCGATCCGTGACGTTGCAGCGTCCTCGCTAGCGATATCGTCCAGTGTGACAGGCAGCAGCGATCAGGCCCCTGCTGTGCTGTCGCTGGTCGGGGAAGAAAGTCCAGAACTTTATTTGGTCGCTGGACTCCCCGTAGACAGCGCTGAATCGGCGTGTGTGACACCGATTCAGCGATGTCTTCACTGGTAACCAGGGTAAACATCGGGTAACTAAGCGCAGGGCCGCGCTTAGTAACCCGATGTTTACCCTGGTTACCATCCTAAAAGTAAAAAAAACAAACACTACATACTTACCTACAGCCGTCTGTCCTCCAGCGCTGTGCTCTGCACTCCTCCTGTACTGGCTGTGAGCGTCGGTCAGCCGGAAAGCAGAGCGGTGACGTCACCGCTCTGTTTTCCGGCCGCTGTGCTCACAGCCAGTACAGGAGGAGTGCAGAGCACAGCGCTGGAGGACAGACAGCGGTAGGTAAGTATGTAGCGTTTGTTTTTTTTTACTTTTAGGATGGTAACCAGGGTAAACATCGGGTTACTAAGCGCGGCCCTGCGCTTAGTTACTTGATGTTTACCCTGGTTACCAGCATCGTTGGTCGCTGGAGAGCTGTCTGTGTGACAGCTCTCCAGCGACCAAACAGCGACACTGCAGCGATCCGGATCGTCGGTATCGCTGCAGCGTCGCTAAGTGTGACGGTACCTTAAGTCAAAACATATAGGCAGGATAGACCGAATCTATGAATGGGACCCATGGTTTGTTTCTAGACTTTGTCCTGTGAAGAATACTATTACGGTTTAAGTGAAGCCAAAACCTTCATTGATTCAGAAACCAGTATAAAGTACTGCCCCTTACAGTCATGCATATTATACCCTAGGGTGCTAAGGCCTCGAAAATGGAGACTTCAGATCAATAAAGAGTACAACCATACAGAAGATGAAGTCCCCTAGAGAGATTATCTAATCAAAGGACAAAATACAAGAGCTAGAGATTGGAATGAAATAGACACACTGATAAAGTTTCAGTCTAAGGGTACCGTCACACTATACGATTTACCTACGATCACGACCAGCGATACGACCTGGCCGTGATCGTAGGTAAATCGTAGTGTGGTCGCTGGGGAGCTGTCACACAGACAGCTCTCCAGCGACCTACGATGCCGAAGTCCCCGGGTAACCAGGGTAAACATCGGGTTACTAAGCGCAGGACCGCGCTTAGTAACCCGATGTTTACCCTGGTTACCAGCGTAAAAAAAAACAAACAGCACATACTTACATTCCGGTGTCTGTCCCTTGCCGTCTGCTTCCCGCACTGCCTGACTGCCGGCCGTAAAGTGAAAGCACAGCACAGCGGTGACGTCACCGCTCTGCTCTGCTTTCACTTTACGGCCGGCAGTCAGTGAGTGTGGGAAGCAGACGACAAGGGACCTGACGGACACCGGAATGTAAGTATGTGCTGTTTGTTTTTTTTTTACATTTACGCTGGTAACCAGGGTAAACATCGGGTTACTAAGCGCGGCCCTGCGCTTAGTAACCCGATGTTTACCCTGGTTACAAGCGAACGCATCGCTGGATCGGGGTCACACACACCGATCTAGCGATGACAGCGGGAGATCCAGCGACGAAAGAAAGTTCCAAACGATCTGCTACGACGTACGATTCGCAGCAGGATCCCTGATCGCTGCTTCGTGTCAGACACGGCGATATCGTATGGATATCGCTGGAACGTCACGAATCGTACCGTCGTAGCAATCGAAATGGCATTGTGTGACGGTACCCTTAGTAAGACTGTTTAAAAATGTTGTTTCCATGTATTTATTTCTGATCATTTGCATATCATTAACATGTCTATTGATCCAGAGATTTCCATAATTGAGAATTGTGTATAGCTGTTGCGGAGTGATATAGCGTATTTACTTCTCTTTGCTCTCTAGAACCATGCTGCTGCCGTAGTGTAGCAAATACATTGAAATGTTTTGGGAAAATAGAATTAATTTATAACCAGTGGTTAATTAAGTAATTTTATATTAATGTAAGAATGGACATATTTTGGTTGGGTGTAAAAACAACTAACCGTGTTTTTATTACTTTTATTTTTTATATAGAGGAATCACAGAAGCGCGTTTTGTCTACATATTTGTACTTGGGATCCTTATAACTGGAATAAAAGACTTGTTGAAAGCTCATGTTATGTGCACAGATTTTAAAGCGAAGACCATGGGATTATGGGAAGTATACAGTGGATTAATCCTTCTTGCAGCACTTTTATTTAGACCACACAACCTTGTGGTTTTAGTATTCTGTCTCCTCATCCAGATTATCCTAACTAGGTTCATATGGCAAATACTGAAGTTTGATGCAGCTCAGATCACCATAATGCACTATTGGTTTGGACAAGCTTTTTTCTTTTTCCAGGTAGGTGACATTGCAGATGATATATTTTTTAGACTAAGATTTTGATTTTAGAAATAAAAGACCATTCTAAAAAGTGTATGCATATTATATTTGAAAGCTAGGGGTGTAAAGAACGTGTCCGTGTAGCACTACTAGCACTCTGCTGTCACACATCTTTGTTGTATGGTCCATCTGCAGGTTTCCTGATCAGAACTCTACATCCCCGAATTCCAAAATAATGTAATGGTGTGTAAATCCAGCCTTCGGCTATGTTCACACAGATAAAAATCCCTGAACATAAATTAATGTAATTTAAAAAAGGGTGAGAAATCAAAATGTCTGTTAAAGAGGATTTTTCACCCAATTGTTGAACTACACACTTTAAAAAAAAAAAAAAATGTTTCTCTTCTCTGTTGCAGAGATATCAGCAATCAAACTATTTGGCACCTAATATATTGACTTTTTTTCATTATTTATTTATTTTTATTTTTTTTTAAGTCCAAGCTGGTGTTATCAGGTAGTTTTCACTGGGAACATGCATTTCTCCCTGTATGATGCTGACCAATCATAAGCAGGCAGCAATGCTCAGCAGAAAAAGGACACGCCTCGATAATAGCTTTACTCTTTAGGTGCCAAATACTTTGATCACTAATATCTTTGCAACAGAGAAGCAAAATAAAAAATAGAAAAATTACACCACTCTGCAGCCACTATTACATCGTGAGTCCAGTTAAACATATAACAAAATGTTGATTAGTCCTCTTTAACCCCTTTCTGACATCGGACACACTATCCCGTCGAGGTGGGGTGGGCCCCTATGACCACCGACGGGATAGTACGTCCAGCGCGATCGGCGGCGCTCACGGGGGGAGCGCGGCCGATCGCGGCCGGGTGTCAGCTGCCTATCGCAGCTGACATCGGGCACTATGTCACGGACCGCCCCCGGCACATTAACCCCCGGCACACCGCGATCAAACATGTGCCGGCGGTGCAGGGAAGCATCGCGCAGGGAGGGGGCTCCCTGCGGGCTTCCCTGAGCCCCCTGCAGCAACGCGATGTGATCGCATTGCTGCGAGGGTCTTACCTCCCTCACTGCCTGCTCCAGACCCGGATCCAAGATGGCCGCGGATCCGGGTCCTGCAGGGAGGGAGGTGGCTTCACAGAGCCTGCTCAGAGCAGGCACTGTGAAGCCTGCAGCACTGTAAGTCAGATCAGTGATCTGACAGAGTGCTGTGCAAACTGTCAGATCACCGATCTGTGATGTCCCCCCCCCCTGGGACAAAGTAAAAAAGTTTAAAAAATTTTTTCCAAATGTGTAAAAATAAATAAATAAATAAAAAAAAATATTCCTAAATAATGAAAAAAAAAAAAATATTATTCCCATAAATACATTTCTTTATCTAAATTAAAAAAAAACAATATCGCCGTGTCCGTAATGGCCCGACCTATAAAACTGGCCCACTAGTTAACCCCTTCAGTAAACACCGTAAGAAAAAAAAAAAAAAACGAGGCAAAAAACAACGCTTTATTATCATACCGCCGAAAAAAAAGTGGAATAACACGCGATCAAAAAGACATATAAATAACCATGGTACGCGGAAAACGTCATCTTGTCCCGCAAAAAACGAGCCGCCATACAGCATCATCAGCAAAAAAATAAAAAAGTTATAGTCCAGAGAATAAAGCGATGCAAAAATATTTTTTTTCTATAAAATAGTTTTTATCGTATAAAAGCGCCAAAACATAAAAAAATGATATAAATGAGGTGTCGCTGTTATCGTACTGACCCGAAGAATAAAACTGCTTTATCAATTTTACCAAACGCGGAACGGTATAAACGCCTCCCCAAAAGAAATTCATGAATAGCTGGTTTTTGGTCATTCTGCCTCACAAAAATCGGAATAAAAGGCGATCAAAAAATGTCACGTGCCCGAAATCTTTACCAATAAAAACGTCAACTCGTCCCGCAAAAAACAAGACCCCACATGACTCTGTGGACCAAAATATGGAAAAATTATAACTCTCAAAATGTGGTAACGCAAAAAATATTTTTTGCAATATAAAGCGTCTTTCAGTGTGTGACGGCTGCCAATCATAAAAATCAGCTAAAAAACCCACTATAAAAGTAAATCAAACCCCCCTTCATCACCCCTTTAGTTAGGGAAAAATTTTAAAAAATGTATTTATTTCCATTTTCCCATTAGGGCTAGGGTTAGGGTTAGGGCTAGGGTTAGGGCTACAGTTTGGGTTGGGGCTAAAGTTAGGGTTAGGGTTGGGGCTAAAGTTACAGTTAGGGTTTAGATTACATTTACAGTTGGGAATAGGGTTGGGATTAGGGTTAGGGGTGTGTCAGGGTTAGAGGTGTGGTTAGGGTTACTGTTGGGATTAGGGTTAGGGGTGTGTTTGGATTAGGGTTTCAGTTATAATTGGGGGGTTTCCACTGTTTAGGCACATCAGGGGCTCTCCAAACGCGACATGGCGTCCGATCTCAATTCCAGCCAATTCTGCGTTGAAAAAGTAAAACAGTGCTCCTTCCCTTCCGAGCTCTCCTGTGTGCCCAAACAGGGGTTTACCCCAACATATGGGGTATCAGTGTACTCAGGACAAATAGGACAACAACTTTTGGGGTCCAATTTCTCCTGTTACCCTTGGGAAAATACAAAACTGGGGGCTAAAAAATAATTTTTGTGGGAAAAAAAAGATTTTTTATTTTCACGGCTCTGCGTTATAAACTGTAGTGAAACACTTGGGGGTTCAAAGTTCTCACAACACATCTAGATACGTTCCCTGGGGGGTCTAGTTTCCAATATGGGGTCACTTGTGGGGGGTTTCTACTGTTTAGGTACATTAGGGGTTCTGCAAACGCAATGTGACGCCTGCAGACCATTCCATCTAAGTCTGCATTCCAAATGGCACTCCTTCCCTTCTGAGCCCTCCCATGCGCCCAAACGGTGGTTCCCCCCAACATATTGGGTATCAGCGTACTCAGGACAAATTGATCAACAACTTTTGGGGTCGAATTTCTCCTCTTACCCTCGGGAAAATACAAAACTGGGGGCTAAAAAATAATTTTTTGGGGAAAGATTTTTTTTTAATTTTCACGGCTCTGCGTTACAAACTGTAGTGAAACACTTGGAGGTTCAAAGCTCTCACAACACATCTAGATGAGTTCCTTAGGGGGTCTAGTTTCCAATATGGGGTCACTTGTCGGGGGTTTCTACTGTTTAGGTACATTAGGGGCTCTGCAAATGCAATGTGACACATGCAGACCATTCCATCGAAGTCTGCATTCCAAATGGAGCTCCTTCCCGTCCGAGTTCTCCCATGCGCCCAAACAGTGGTTCCCCCCCACATATGGGGTATCAGCGCACTCAGGACAAATTGTACAACAACTTTTGGGGTCCAATTTCTTCTCTTACCCTTGGGAAAATAAAAAATTGGGGCGAAAAGATAATTTTTGGGAAAAAATGATTTTTTATTTTTACGGTTCTGCATTATAAACTTCTGTGAAGCACTTGGTGGGTCAAAGTGGTCACCACACCTCTAGATAAGTTCCTTAGGGGGTCTACTTTCCAAAATGGTATCACTTGTGGGGGGTTTCAATGTTTAGACACATCAGTGGCTCTCCAAACGCAACATGGCGTCCCATCTCAATTCCTGTCAATTTTGCATTGAAAAGTCAAACGGCGCTCCTTCCCTTCCGAGCTCTCCCATCCGCCCAAACAGTGGTCTACCCCCACATAGGGGGTATCAGCGTACTCAGGACAAATTGTACAACAACTTTTGGGGTCCAATTTCTTCTCTTACCCTTGGGAAAATAAAAATTTTGGCGAAAAGATAATTTTTGGGAAAAAATATGATTTTTTATTTTTACGGTTCTGCATTATATACTTCTGTGAAGCACTTGGTGGGTCAAAGTGCTCACCACACCTCTAGATAAGTTCCTTAGGGGGTCTACTTTCCAAAATGGTGTCACTTGTGGGGGCTTTCAATGTTTAGGCACATCAGGGGCTCTCCAAACGAAACATGGCGTCCCATCTCAATTCCAGTCAATTTTGCATTGAAAAGTCAAATGGCGCTCCGTCGCTTCCGAGCTGTGCCATGCGCCCAAACAGTGGTTTACCCACACATGTGGGGTATTGGCGTACTCAGGACAAATTGTACAACAACTTTCGGGGTCCATTTTCTCCTGTTACCCTTGGTAAAATAAAACAAATTGGAGCTGAAGTAAATTTTTTGTGAAAAAAAGTTAAATGTTCATTTTTATTTAAACATTCAAAAAATTCCTGTGAAGCACCAGAAGGGTTAATAAACTTCTTGAATATGGTTTTGAGCACCTTGAGGGGTGTAGTTTTTAGAATGGCGTCACACTTGGGTATTTTCTATCATATAGACCCCTCAAAATGACTTCAAATGAGATGTGGTCCCTAAAAAAAAAATGGTGTTGTAGAAATGAGAAATTGCTGGTCAACTTTTCACCCTTAACTCCCTAACAAAAAAAATTTTGGTTCATGTGGGAAATGTTACTTATTAATTATTTTGTGTGAGATATCTCTGTGATTTAATTGCATAAAAATTCAAAGTTGGAAAATTGCAAAATTTTCATAATTTTCGCCAAATTTCCGTTTTTTTCACAAATAAACGCAGGTACTATCAAAGAATTTTTACCATTGTCATGAAGTACAATATGTCACGAGAAAACAATGTCAGAATCACTGGGATCCGTTGAAGCGTTCCAGAGTTATAACCTCATAAAGGGACAGTGGTCAGAATTGTAAAAATTGGCCCGGTCATTAAAGTGCAAACCACCCTTAAAAACATATTTAAATGAAAAAACACAATTCTCCAATTGTTTTTGGTGACTTACTTTTGCAGTGTTCATTGTGTAGTATGAAAATAACCAGATAAAATGATTCTACAGGTCAGACTATGGTATTTATAAAGATGCCAAACTTTTATAGGTATTTTATTATCTTAGTGACTTAACTCATTAATAACCTTTGATGTTTATTTTCATCATAGATTGCTAGGGAAAGTATGAAGCCACCGCAGGAATGAAGCCTGGTTCATATCAGGCAGGTCGCTTAAGTTTAACCATTTAAATGTCACTATCAATCACTGACAGTGACTATTAAATTATGTCATTGCTGCAGCACACCCACGGTCTCATTGCCCTCATCCTTGCCCAATGTGATCATCGTGAGCCTATGAATTTTCATGCACTGCTTGCCTGCTGAAAGCCTCTGTAACTGCCATGTTAGTTTCTTATTGAAGGGTTGTCCTAAGCTCTGCTTTAAAGGAGAATTGCGATTACACTATATGCTACATATTGTACCGCAGTATTTAATATAAAAAGACAATTGCAGTTTCAAGTGAAAGCAAAAATCTATAATATAACGCTGGGAGCGTCACTCTGTCCGAAGCCTCTATAGACTGCGCAAGCGCCGGCGCAGTCTGGGCCTCACAGAGCGACGCTCCCGGGAAATCGCGGTATGCTTAAGCACTGAACGCATACCGCGATCTCCACCGGAGAGTCAGGGACCGCCAGGAGGGAGGGTAAGTATACTCACCTTTCCCGGTTCCAGCGCTGCTTGCGGCTCCGTCTCCCGGCTCCTCTGCTCCCGGCTCCGGAGGGCGCAGACTGCGCAGGCGCCGATTCCTGCTGCCGGAATCGGCGCCTGCGCAGTCCGCGCTTTCCGGCGCCATTTTCTTGAAGACACACTCCGGCTCCACTGCAGGTGTGTCTTCAAGAAAATGGCGCCGGAAAGCGTGGACTGCGCAGGCGCCGATTCCTGCTGCCGGAATCGGCGCCTGCGCAGTCCCCGCTTTCCGGCACCATTTTCTTGAAGACATACCTGCAGTGGAGCAGGACGATAGGTGAGTATGGTATTTTTTTTTTTTTTATATGGCAGCAGCATTCGGGGGCATACACAATGGAGCGGGGGGCATATAATACAATGGTGGCGCAGGATGGGAGCAGCACATGACAGAACGGGCGCAGGATGGCAGCAGCACATGACAGAACGGGCGCAGGATGGCCGCAGCACATGACAGAACGGGCGCAGGATGGCCGCAGCACATGACAGAACGGGCGCAGGATGGCCGCAGCACATGACAGAACGGGCGCAAGATGGCCGCAGCACATGACAGAACGGGCGCAGGATGGCCGCAGCACATGACAGAACGGGCGCAGGATGGCAGCAGCACATGACAGAACGGGCGCAGGATGGCAGCAGCACATGACAGAACGGGCGCAGGATGGCAGCAGCACATGACAGAACGGGCGCAGGATGGCAGCAGCACATGACAGAACGGGCGCAGGATGGCAGCAGCACATGACAGAACGGGCGCAGGATGGCAGCAGCACATGACAGAACGGGCGCAGGATGGCAGCAGCACATGACAGAACGGGCGCAGGATGGCAGCTGCACATGACAGAACGGGCGCAGGATGGCAGCAGCACATGTCAGAACGGGCGCAGGATGGCCGCAGCACATGACAGAACGGGCGCAGGATGGCCGCAGCACATGACAGAACGGGCGCAGGATGGCCGCAGCACATGACAGAACGGGCGCAGGATGGCAGCAGCACATGACAGAACGGGCGCAGGATGGCCGCAGCACATGACAGAACGGGCGCAGGATGGCAGCAGCACATAACAGAACGGGCGAAGGATGGCAGCAGCACATGACAGAACGGGCGAAGGATGGCAGCAGCACATGACAGAACGGGCGCAGGATGGCAGCAGCACATGACAGAACGGGCGCAGGATGGCAGCAGCACATGACAGAACGGGCGCAGGATGGCAGCAGCACATGACAGAACGGGCGCAGGATGGCAGCAGCACATGACAGAACGGGCGCAGGATGGCAGCAGCACATGACAGAACGGGCGCAGGATGGCAGCAGCACATGACAGAACGGGCGCAGGATGGCAGCAGCACATGACAGAACGGGCGCAGGATGGCAGCAGCACATGACAGAACGGGCGCAGGATGGCAGCAGCTAATGACAGAACGGGGACGCAGGATGGGAGCAGCAAATGACAGAACGGGCGCAGGATGGGAGCAGCAAATGACAGGATGGGAGCAGCAAATGACAGAATGGAGGCGCAGGATGGGAGCAGCACATGACAGAACGGGGGCGCAGGATGGGAGCAGCACATGACAGGATGGGGGCGCAGGATGGAGCAGCACATACCAGGATGGAGACCATATACCAATATAAATGCTCGCCACCCGGGCGTAGAACGGGTTCAATAGCTAGTGTAATATATATGAAAATATATATTATAATTGGGCCTAGGAGTGTTTGCACAGTGACACAAGTTTTGTCATTTTGACGGTTTACTAAAATATATTCAAGACAGTTATATTATCAATATGGGCTTAATCCCTTCACCCCAGGCCTGCTTTTACCTTCATCACCAGGTCAAGTTTTAGCATTCTGACCAGTGTCACTTTGTGGTAATAACTCTGGAACGCTTTAATGGATCCCAATGATTCTGAAATTGATTTTTCTTGACACATTGTAATTAATGTCAGTGGTAAATTTAGGTACAAATTTTTGCGATCTTTGTGAGGCAGAATGAACAAATCAACAGCAGTTGAAGAATTGGTTTTACTTATTTTTTATGCATTTCCTTGTGCGGTATAATTGATTAGATTAATTTATTCTTCAGGTCTGTGCGATATCAGCGATACCAGATTTTTATATGTTTTTTTATGTTTGGCTGCTATCACACACTAAAGCTGTGTGCAAATTGTGTTTTTAATGCTTTTTTACGGCGCTTTTTCTACCCCGAAATGGGCTAAAAACGCTATGGAATTCTTAAGTAAGCTAGTTCAATGACAATCCTGAAGTCATAAATCAACATTGGAGAGGGGAAAAAAGATTTTCACAGTGCTCACCAGAGTATCACAGGACCACGGGTGCCAGGTTCAATGTGGCTGAAGTCCACTTGTAAATGCAGGCAAAAAAGGGAAAACCAGCACCGGGTGATTTCAAGTTTTGTTTTTTATTTAATCCATTGTTTGTAAAAAGTTAAAAACATACATATCATAGAGTCTCAAGGGGCGCAAACATCCCCCGCAAGTCTGACACGTTTCGGAGTTTGTTCTTACTCATAGGCATCTAAAGTTACAATGAACACAAAAGGTTTATAACACACATACAAACCCAGCCCCACATGTGAAAACAATTGCAAAACAAATGGACCAATCATTATATGGTGGAATCAACCTTCGAATCTTAATCTAGAGAAAGCAGAATTAGAAACATGCGGCAAACAAATATTGTTCTATCAAATATTTCCCTTAACATTTCTAAACAAACATAGAAAAATAGAACAATTAGTTGACACATATTCAAAAACTTACAATGTTAATAAAAAAGTGTTCACTATTTCAACTGTGATACAATATATGCACCAATAATCAAAACTATTGCCCACAGCACCTCGTAGCATCACAGGGTTAACTTTTACACGTAGTAGAAGCGCACGTCAAAATCCAGGGAGTCCTTCCTGGAGAACGTCCAAACATCAAATATAGAGTAGAGACAGCACTTCACAAGTTGGTGAATATCACATCTCCTTTATTCTGCCTTCTGTGGCGACGTTTCCATCTACATGATCTTTATCAAGCACAGCACATGTCAAAATAACCCCATTTAAATAGTGTGAAAAAACCACCCCTTCATTAGAATCCACCAATAACAAATGTACAACAGACAGATCCACAAACGAGGGCAAAACGCCCTCCAAAATTTGTCAGAAACAATATCGGTAGGGATCCCATGTAATTACAATCTCTCTGATAAAAATTTTCACCCTGATTTAGGCGTTAGATAAAGCGGGTAGCGCAATAAAATGTGACATTTTGCTGAATCTGTCCACCACCACCAAATTTACAGTATTACTTGCCAACACAGGTAGGTCAGTGATAAAATCGACTGATAAATGAGTCTAAGGTCTGCTGGGAATCGCCAATGGTTGGAGAGACCCAGACTGACGAGTATGAGAGGTTTTAAAAAGTGTACAGACACTGCAAGCAGCTACATACTCCCAGACATCCTGATGTAACCCTGGCCACCAAAAACGCCAAGATCATCAGTAGTGGCTTTAATACCAGCGTGTTTGGCCAAGACCGAATCATGATGTTCACTAAGAACTCTCAGATAGAGATTCACAAGTACAAACAGTTTCCCTAATGGACAGGCAGCAGGGGGTCCCCCTGAGCCTCACTAACCTCTTTCTCAAGATCAGAGCATATAGACGCAATAACCACCCCTTTTTGTAGTATGGGAACCGGTTCACAATTCTCTCTACCCTCAGGAAAACAACGAGATAAAGCCTCCGCCCTAATGTTCTTGTTCCCCGGCCTATATGTAACCAAAAAGTTAAACCTGATGAAGAACAATGCCCATCTTCCCTGTCTAGGCGTTTGACGTTTCACAGACTCTACATATAGAAGGTTCTTATGACCCGTGATTACCATAACTGGATGAATTGTCCCCTCCAGAAAATGATGCCACTCTTCAAAGGCCGGTGGATGACAAAACATATCCTAGAAAAGGGATCTCCTCAACCAAGAACATACATTTCTCTGGTTTGACAAATAACTTATTGTCTCTTGAGTATCTGTTATGCCTGCCTGTGACTCAAGGCCAGGTAAATATATTAATATGTCATCAAGATAGATTACGACAAATCTACCTACCACATGACTAAAGATGTCATTTACAAAGTGCTGATATACGGCGGGAGCATTAGTCAACCCAAATGGCATCACAAGGTTCTCAGTGTCCCTCAGGTGTATTGAAAGCTGTTTTCCACTCATCTTTTTCTCTAAAATGAATGAGATTATACACCTCCCTAAGATCCAGTTTAGAAAACTGTTTGCTCCTACAATCTGACTGAAGAGGTCCGGGAGGAGAGGGAGCGGATACAGATCTCGGACCGTGATTTGATTGAGTTCGCAGAAATCTAGGCAAGGTCGTAACACCCCCATCTTTCTTATTTACAAAGAAAAACCCCGCAGCAATGGGGGATGAGGATGGTCTGATATGACCCTTTGCCAATCTTTCAGCGATATAGTCCTTCATGGCCTGCCTCTCTGGACCGAAGATATTATAAGTTGAATAGGGTTGATTCTGTAGTATTAGATTTCTTTATTGAATTAGTTCCATCTTTAAGCTGTCCAGCACCATAACATGAAATGTATGCCAACTATGAGCTGAAGTAGAGGTCCACTATAAATTACACCAACTTCTGCCAAACATAATAGTTGGCATAATAAAAGAAAAGGGCACACAGCAACAAGTGACAGCAAAAAGTACAGCCAAGAAGCAACGAAGAGTGGTGGTGGTGGGAGACTCACTACTGAGAGGCACAGAAGCAGCCATCTGCAGACCGGACATAACTGCAAGAGAAGTATGCTGCCTTCCAGGTGCGATGATCAAGGATGTGACCGATAGGATACCAAAGCTCTTCAACTCCAAGGACGTCCACCCATTTCTTCTGATACATGTTGGCACCAATGACACGGCAAGGAAGGACCTACCGACAATCTGCAAAGACTTTGAAGAGTTGGGGAAGAAAGTAAAGGAACTGGATGCACAGGTAGTTTTTTCTTCTATCCTTCCAGTAGACGGGCATGGCACCAGGAGATGGAACAGGATCCTTGATGCAAACAACTGGCTAAGACGATGGTGCAGACAACAAGGATTCGGATTCCTGGACCACGGTGTGAATTACTTGTACGATGGACTCCTCGCCAGAGACGGACTACACCTCAACAAACCTGGGAAACACACATTCGCCAGAAGACTCGCTACACTCATCAGGAGGGCGTTAAACTAGAAGAAGAGGGGACGGGAAGAAAAACATTAGACTTGAACAAATAAGATCCAGGAAAACATACTCAGAAGGGAGGTAAGAACATTTCTAAAACAATCCACAGCGAGGAGATTGGAACAAAACAAAATCCTCTAAACTGCATGCTCGCAAACGCCAGAAGCCTGACAAACAAGATGGAAGAACTAGAAGCAGAAATATCTACAGGTAACTTTGACATAGTGGGAATAACCGAGACATGGTTAGATGAAAGCTATGACTGGGCAGTTAACTTACAGGGTTACAGTCTGTTTAGAAAGGATCGTAAAAATCGGAGAGGAGGAGGGGTTTGTCTCTATGTAAGGTCTTGTCTAAAGTACACTTTAAGGGAGGATATTAGCGAAGGAAATGAGGATGTCGAGTCCATATGGGTCGAAATTCATGGAGGGAAAAATGGTAACAAAATTCTCATTGGGGTCTGTTACAAACCCCCAAATATAACAGAAACCATGGAAAGTCTACTTCTAAAGCAGATAGATGAAGCTGCAACCCATAATGAGGTCCTGGTTATGGGGGACTTTAACTACCCGGATATTAACTGGGAAACAGAAACCTGTGAAACCCATAAAGGCAACAGGTTTCTGCTAATAACCAAGAAAAATTATCTTTCACAATTGGTGCAGAATCCAACCAGAGGAGCAGCACTTTTAGACCTAATACTATCTAATAGACCTGACAGAATAACAAATCTGCAGGTGGTCGGGCATCTAGGAAATAGCGACCACAATATTGTACAGTTTCACCTGTCTTTCACTAGGGGGACTTGTCAGGGAGTCACAAAAACACTGAACTTTAGGAAGGCAAAGTTTGACCAGCTTAGAGATGCCCTTAATCTGGTAGACTGGGACAATATCCTCAGAAATAAGAATACAGATAATAAATGGGAAATGTTTAAGAACATCCTAAATAGGCAGTGTAAGCGGTTTATACCTTGTGGGAATAAAAGGACTAGAAATAGGAAAAACCCAATGTGGCTAAACAAAGAAGTAAGACAGGCAATTAACAGTAAAAAGAAAGCATTTGCACTACTAAAGCAGGATGGCACCATTGAAGCTCTAAAAAACTATAGGGAGAAAAATACTTTATCTAAAAAACTAATTAAAGCTGCCAAAAAGGAAACAGAGAAGCACATTGCTAAGGAGAGTAAAACTAATCCCAAACTGTTCTTCAACTATATTAATAGTAAAAGAATAAAAACTGAAAATGTAGGCCCCTTAAAAAATAGTGAGGAAAGAATGGTTGTAGATGACGAGGAAAAAGCTAACATATTAAACACCTTCTTCTCCACGGTATTCACGGTGGAAAATGAAATGCTAGGTGAAATCCCAAGAAACAATGAAAACCCTATATTAAGGGTCACCAATCTAACCCAAGAAGAGGTGCGAAACCGGCTAAATAAGATTAAAATAGATAAATCTCCGGGTCCGGATGGCATACACCCACGAGTACTAAGAGAACTAAGTAATGTAATAGATAAACCATTATTTCTTATTTTTAGGGACTCTATAGCGACAGGGTCTGTTCCGCAGGATTGGCGCATAGCAAATGTGGTGCCAATATTCAAAAAGGGCTCTAAAAGTGAACCTGGAAATTATAGGCCAGTAAGTCTAACCTCTATTGTTGGTAAAATATTTGAAGGGTTTCTGAGGGATGTTATTCTGGATTATCTCAATGAGAATAACTGTTTAACTCCATATCAGCATGGGTTTATGAGAAATCGCTCCTGTCAAACCAATCTAATCAGTTTTTATGAAGAGGTAAGCTATAGGCTGGACCACGGTGAGTCATTGGACGTGGTATATCTCGATTTTTCCAAAGCGTTTGATACCGTGCCGCACAAGAGGTTGGTACACAAAATGAGAATGCTTGGTCTGGGGGAAATTGTGTGTAAATGGGTTAGTAACTGGCTTAGTGATAGAAAGCAGAGGGTGGTTATAAATGGTATAGTCTCTAACTGGGTCGCTGTGACCAGTGGGGTACCGCAGGGGTCAGTATTGGGACCTGTTCTCTTCAACATATTCATTAATGATCTGGTAGAAGGTTTACACAGTAAAATATCGATATTTGCAGATGATACAAAATTATGTAATGCAGTTAATACAAGAGAAGATAGTATTCTGCTACAGATGGATCTGGATAAGTTGGAAACTTGGGCTGAAAGGTGGCAGATGAGGTTTAACAATGATAAATGTAAGGTAATACACATGGGAAGAAGGAATCAATGTCACCATTACACACTGAATGGGAAACCACTGGGTAAATCTGACAGGGAGAAGGACTTGGGGATCCTAGTTAATGATAAACTTACCTGGAGCAGCCAGTGCCAGGCAGCAGCTGCCAAGGCAAACAGGATCATGGGGTGCATTAAAAGAGGTCTGGATACACATGATGAGAGCATTATACTGCCTCTGTACAAATCCCTAGTTAGACCGCACATGGAGTACTGTGTCCAGTTTTGGGCACCGGTGCTCAGGAAGGATATAATGGAACTAGAGAGAGTACAAAGGAGGGCAACAAAATTAATAAAGGGGATGGGAGAACTACAATACCCAGATAGATTAGCGAAATTAGGATTATTTAGTCTAGAAAAAAGACGACTGAGGGGCGATCTAATAACCATGTATAAGTATATAAGGGGACAATACAAATATCTCGCTGAGGATCTGTTTATACCAAGGAAGGTGACGGGCACAAGGGGGCATTCTTTGCGTCTGGAGGAGAGAAGGTTTTTCCACCAACATAGAAGAGGATTCTTTACTGTTAGGGCAGTGAGAATCTGGAATTGCTTGCCTGAGGAGGTGGTGATGGCGAACTCAGTCGAGGGGTTCAAGAGAGGCCTGGATGTCTTCCTGGAGCAGAACAATATTGTATCATACAGTTAGGTTCTGTAGAAGGACGTAGATCTGGGGATTTATTATGATGGAATATAGGCTGAACTGGATGGACAAATGTCTTTTTTCGGCCTTACTAACTATGTTACTATGTTACTATGAATGTTGGGGCGCTGGGACCATACTGCCATCAGACATGTCTACCACTGTAGGATGTCAGTACGTCTATATTCAGAACTAGTGTCTATTATTTTCACTATGACATAGACTTATATAGACATTAGGAAGCATATCTAATAGAATGTACCGTATATAATTGTTTCTGTGAATACCTTATTGCACTACCTCATGCATGTATGGTCCTCCATTGCGTTACTCTGCTTTTTTTTTTTACACAATTTTGTATACATATTTGGATTTATTAATAAAGACATAGTTTTACTTGAGATATTTATGCACCATTTACTGGTATTATCTGTTAGGTGAGTCTCTATGGCCGGAGGTCACACTGGAGTTTTACGGATGTATGAGAGGCGCAAAAGCAATGCATTGCACACGGACCAATGACTCTCTATGGGGCAGCTTCTATCTGCCGTATATTTCGCAGCCGTATTTTACGGGCGTAGAAAATCGCAGCATGCTGCGTTTGTCAGCGTATTGCGCAAAAAATCCGAAAATGAAAGTCTATGGGGACGAGAAAAATACAGATTACACACGGACCTTCAGTGTGAATTGTAAGAAATACTCAGCAGTGTTCTATAGAAAAACCGGTAATTCAGTGCGATGTACAGTAAAATCACACTGACCGAATAGAATAGATAGAATAAATGTTTACACATAGTATAGGTAGATATATATATGTCATTGAGACACACATATATATATTTAAATTTAATACAGAGCTAGATAGCTTAAAAGCCGGTAATTCAATTGCTGGCTTTTGCTATCTTCTTATCAAGCCCGACAGGATATGAGACATGGATTACATACAGTAAACCATTTCATATCCCTTATATTTTTACATATTCCTCACTACTAATGTTAGAAGTGTCTGTGTG